>NC_022031.1:58578799-58583460 GCF_000317375.1 Microtus ochrogaster | reverse complement strand
ATAAAGAGAGAGAAAGAGAGAGAGAGAGAGAGAGAGAGAAAGAGAGAGAAAGAGAGAGAGAGTAGGCAGAGTCAAAGAGATCCCATGTAGCTGCCGGAGACAAATGCCCTGGAACCTTGTTATGGCCATGAGCCTTGTGGTAAAATATAAAATAATAGAAATGGGTTAATATAATATGTAAGATCTAGCTAGAAATATACTTAAGCCATTGACCAAACAGTATTGCAATTGATATAGTTTCTGTGTGATTATTTCAGGTCTGGGTGGGTGGGGAATGGATGAGCAGCCTCCAAGTTCAGAAGGAGGATTAGATATATAGGCTGCTTTCTTGCTGTGGCTGGTAGCAGCTCTACTGCCATTTGACATTAGGTTCCCATCAAAGGCGCATGCTAATTCCAGGGTGGGAATTTCAAGCTAAACCCAGGGATTGATAGGATTTTGAGCTTAGGGATTGGTGGGTTTTGATAGGTTTTTCAAACCTGGACATGAGCGTAGATCTTTAATCCTACACCTGGTGTTTGTTTAGGGCATCCTGATCCATGACACTTACCTACTTCTCTATTTCCAACTGTTTGGGTAAGACTTCCACATACTTATCTGTAGCTGCGTTGGTTTAAAAGTAGATGTTCTGCACTGGGGAGACAGCAAAGGAGCTAAGAGCACTGGCTGACCTTCCAGAGGACCAGCGCTAATCCCCACATCCACATGGCAGGACGCAAGCATCTGAAACTCCAGTTTCAGGGGATCTGATGTCCTCTTCTGCCATCTTTATGCGCCAGGCACAAAAGCGGTGCAATACATACATGCAGGCAAACGCTCATACACATAAGGTAAATATTGAAAAAGAAATAAAATTAGGTGCTGAGACAACAAAATGGCCCAAGATGGCCCATCAGGTAAAGGCACTTGCCTCCGTGCCCAGTTGAGTCCGCTTTCCAGAACCTACATGTCAAAGGTGAGAACCAACTCCCCCTACAAGTTATCTTCTGACCTTCACTTGTGTGCAGTAATATGGGCCATACCATACCATACCATACCATACCATACCATACCATACCATACATAGCTGCATACATACATACACACATGTAATATGCTGGACTCTCACTGAAATGAAGAGACTTGCTGATTAACAACCACCTTTTAGAAGCAGGCTAATGTGTTAAAGTGAACCTAGGGTTGTGATTGGGGGGGCTAAGTCCAACTCTGGGCAGCCCCTCTTAACTATAGGACCTTGAAGAATCCCAATGTCTCCTCCCCAGGCTACACACCTATTCAGAGGTGGACAAGCACCAGTCCCTTCCCACACCACGTTTCAGAGGCTCACACCCTTGTAAGCCCCGAGCTCAAGCTTCTGTTTACAATGACTTTAAAAACATGTGTCCAAGCCTGTGCAAGGGATTTTACAAAGGGACACAGCAAGCACATGAAGTCCAGGTAGGATTAATTAGCTAGGATTAAAGAGAGGAGATTTCTACAAGTGGCTCACTGGCTCCCGTCACATCACAGCTTACTCATTTGGAGATAGTTCTTGTTCATGTGATTTGTTTTCCTTCATTGAGTTATTTAAATTTTAGACACAGGATTAGTGTGTCGAGGGGAATTAAAGTAGAACGAGTGAAGCGAGAAGAACTCTGCAAGCGTGGGGAGAGATAACAAGGGGAGAAGAGAGGAAGGGGGAGTTGGGATCTGTATCGTCCTTGATGGCCCACAGGCTTTTTAATATGCCTTGTTTTAAACTATCAAGTTGTGAGTGGGAAAAATTGTGTAGGGATTTCCCCAAGCATCGGCGAGGAGAACGTGGCATTCCCTTTCCACTGGAGAACGTGGCATTTCCTTTCCACTGAGAGTCCCAAGCATCGGCGAGGAGAACGTGGCATTCCCTTTCCACTGAGAGTCCCAGAGCACAAAAATACACATTCATGTTCACATTTAGAAATTCCTAACAGTCCTGTGTGCCCAGAAGTTATCATGCTCTTGAGGACCCCAATGTGAGTGACAAATGCCACTGTGTGCTCCCCACCATTTCTCATATTGGTCTAGCAAATTTATCCTGAAATTCTACCCCCGCTGCCATGCCCTTCATTGCTCAGGGATTGAGTTAACTGGGGTGACAGGGAAGGAAGGAAGGATGGCCACACAGACACAGGTATAGAGAAGCTGTGATGGGGTGGACTGTGGTCACTGTGGGGAGATGTCCCTGCAGCCTGGGAACTCAGCTCATTTCTTTTGCACATGCAAATGCAGGGTGTGCTCCTTTGCACTTCTGTATGGTCACTTTCCACCAATGCCACAGACATCTCTTGAATTCACTTCCACGTTGCTCGTTGTTCGGAATTCAAACATTTAGAACTTGGCAGCTAAGCCCGGTCCCTTTGATATGTTCTTCTGAAGTTCAATCACATTGCTCTCCTAGGAACTGCATCAAATTTCATTTGGATGGGAATGAGATTTTAAAAATAGCCATTGATAAAGAAATAATGTTTCCTATTTGTCTGTAGTTGACAAGTGCCTTTCTTACAACATTGTGGGTTTGAATGTGCCAAAGAAATTGCGATGCACGCCTGTAAACTCACTGCACAGAAGGTTGACACCAAAGGACTGTGAGTGTAAAGTAAGCTTGGGACACATAGCAGGATCTTGTCTAAAGCAGCAACAACACAGAGGCAAGAAAAGCAAAATTCGGGAGTTTAAAGAGGCCTTAAAACACAGGTACCAAAGGTCCCTACCAGAACCCACCCAAGCATTCTAAAAAGCTTTCAAGGAGCTCGTAAGGTGTGGCCAGTATTGAGAGTCACTGTCCTAAAAGTTAACATTGTTATTAAAAAATGAAAACTCATAGCCAGACAAAAATCAAACAAACTCACATTACCTTTACTGCTCCAAAAATGACTGTTGCATCATGGTATTCTACGTATCTTTCTATGTTCATTTCTAGTTCAGCTTCCGTGATGTTTTAAAACAATGTGAGGAATTATCTTCTGTGGGCTAGTGAGTGATGCGCTAATTTTCCCTCTTATAGTGTGTTCTACTTCTGAACAAAGTCATCAGCCCAGAATAGAAAGCACCTCTTTTGTGCTTTGCTCTGCATTTCAGCTCTCTCCCCACCGCAGTCTCTGATAATAGGCCACCAGCCGGCCACAGCACCTCACGTCTTCAGCATGCACAAGACAGCCATGGCTAGAGGCCTTTCAGGTACCCTTGTGGTGATCATGAACTTGCCTAAAAACCATGTCTCTAGAAACACTTGGGTAAGTGATGCTTTTAGAAGTCAAGCAGAGAGTTCCATTTTATATAAGCTCTGGAAAAAGGGATGCCTTTTATGAGAGTGGGTCTCGGTCTGCAGCACACTTCCGGGAAGGGCATGGCTGAACGAGAGGCCTGAAAGGCCTAGGACAAAGTCTTTCCTCTGTAGAGTTCTCTCTCTGGAAGCTGGAGCCTCATCACATCAAATTCCAATCCCTTTCAATTCCGTTTTCTACTCCACTACGCCAGCAAAGCTCCTTCTCCATCCTGCTGAGGAATCTGGCATTAAAACCCTCATGCAACAATAAAGTGAAACCACACGTGTGACCCTAAGGGTGCCCAGGATCTCTGGAGGAAGGCTGTGAAGAATGGAACCTGAATTAGAAAAGGCATAGGCAGGAGCCGACTTTTGAGTTGGGTCTGATATGAACCGTAATAATATATCACCCAAAAGTTAGGGGAGCAAAAGACATAGGCAGAAGGGAGGAACAATTAGGGTTTCTGGGCACAAATCAGAACTCTGCAGGGGATTTGCTGGCTTGGTCCAGCCTCCATGAAAGGGAATTAAGAGCTGTCACTGTAGAATAGGACCTGGACAGGGACTCTCCTCCACTCTTAAGCACAGGAAAGTTAAGACTTTACCCCATGAGCACAGAGGAGCCATGGAATAGTTCTTAGAGAGGTGGGACAGTAGTACAGTCTTTTATACACATGGATTTCATGGTGACAGGTGGGATGGTCCAGTGGAAGATATGATGGAGAGATGGTTACAAAGTGGTGGGAATTGATGACCTGAGTTGGAGAAGGGCAAAGGGCACAAGGAACAGTGGCCATGCAGTCTCACTAGGATGAAGTAGTAGATTTAGCCTATTGTTTATCAATAAAGGGGAGAAGAAAAGGGTGAACACAAAATTGTAAGCCTGAGCAACTGCGTGAAGGAATCTCAGAATGGAATCTGGTAAAGAGGAAGAATGAATTCGGGAGTAGAGATGGTTAAGAGATGTGATACACTAGAGACTCAGTCATAAGAAGTGTGGATAAGTGGGGCTGAAGAGATGACTCAGGGGCTAAGAGAACTGGTTGCTCTTTCAGAGAACTCAGGTTCAATTCCCAGCACTTGCATGGCATTTCACAACCATCTGTAACTTCAGTTTCAGGAGATTTCCTTTTCTGGCTTCCAAGCCCACTGCACACATATGGTGCACACACATAAATGCAGGGAAACCATCCATACTCATAAAATAAAAATTAAAAATGTAATTAATACAAATCAATAGACAAATAAACACAATTTAAGTTCTACAGTCTTGAACTCCAGGTCCTAAAGAGAAAAAGTTTGAATAGAGAGAACAGAGTAGGATGAGGGAGAAGGAAATGACCTCCCTGTCACACTCAGGGTGAGGGAGGAGGAAATG
>NC_022031.1:58568390-58577770 GCF_000317375.1 Microtus ochrogaster | reverse complement strand
CACACTCAGGGTGAGGGAGAAGGAAATGGCCTCCCTGTCACACTCAGGGTGAGGGAGAAGGAAAAGGCCTCCCTGTCACACTCAGGGTGAGGGAGGAGGAAATGACATCTCTGTCACATCCAGGAGGGCATGACTTTGAACATTATCTCAATCTATTTGCCTTGGGCAGAGAACAGACTTCCTAGAAAATGTCTCTGAAAATGTGTTTATAGCACCTTACCTTAACCATCAAATATTTACTCTCTAACAAAGAGATTCTATCCCAAATAGAAATGATCCTTGTCTTTACTCTTACACAAAGTTAAAATAAAAAAAAAAAAGGCCAGGTGCTTCTTCAAGTCAACACACACTCACATGGAGGCACTTTTGATGTGCCCTGCTAGTATTTCACGGAGAAAGATCTCTGTTCAGGGCTGGAGGATGGGTGACCATATTCATTGCAATGCAATGTGTTGTCTCCACTCACAGCATCCACACCTCCCAGTGGTCTTTGCGCTTACCTCAATAACCTGTTACAGAAAACACAGAGGTCCTTGCATTTTAAGTGGATTTTTACAGTGTAAATGAAAATGTTTTGGTCAAAAATGATTAGTTTGCTTTTACAGTCGTCTTCTGGATTTTTCATTTAAAATATCTGGCAATATCTATAACATGTAGTTAGCAGCTTGGTAGGACTCCAAAGACTATACAAAAACAGTTCCTGTTCAGCACATCTGGAACCTACGAACCACACGCTTTGTTAAATGCACGTCACGGCTGTTGTATTTATTGCCATAGTGAGTTATTAAGGGACATTTATTCATTACCACCAGCTCTCACTGATCAAGGCTTATGAATTTACAAAGCCACCTATTTATCTTTGTAACCCCAAAGGAGTGCTTTCTCTGTTGTCATTCTCTTCTGTAGTTGGTACAGTACGTACATGAATTGTGTGTGTGTGTGTGTGTGTGTGTGTGTGTGTGTGTATTGAAATGGCTTCACTGTCTCGCCCAGGTAAGCCTCAAATTCATGAACCTCCCAGCACCCCAACTTATGGGATCAGAGCTGTGAACCACCATATCTGGTTAAATGCAAAAAAAAAAAAGAATTCCAGTGTTACACTTTAGATGAAATTAGTGCTATTATTTACTGTTCTTTAGAAAAAGTCTCACTGTATAGCCCAGGCTAGCTTTGATCTTGTGATTCTTCTACGCCTGCCTCTTGAGGGTAGCTATGATAGGCATGAACCATCACTCTCCGGCATTTAATGCTACTTAATTAATAGTAAAATATCGTCAACATAGTTTCATCATAAAATGTGTAAGAATCTCATACAGATTTGTTTTTAGGTGGTTATTGTGACTGAGACCAACATTTCCTTTTCTTGTACATTTTTTTCACTTCTTGTTTTCCCTACTTCCTCCTTAGCTACCCTGTCATAGACAAGAATGACCTGATAAACAAATTTCCCGTGAGATGATGATATCATCACTGTTAAGAATATTTCAATTTTTTTGAAATGTATCTTTTATCAATTTGTTTTGAACAGTTCATTCCTGTATACAATGTATCTTGACCATATCTCCTCTCTACTCCCCCGCAAAGTAGCACCACAAAAAAGAAAGTACTTAAGAAAAGATTTGCTTTTAGTTTATGTGTAGGGATGTTTGTTTGCATGTAGATATGTGAATTGTGTGTCTGCTGTTCTTGGAGGCCAGAAGAGGGTGCTGGGTTCCCTGGAACTGGAGTTACATACGTGGTTGTGAGCTGCCATGAGGTTGTTGGGAATTGAACCTGGGGTCTTCTGCTCTTAGCCACGGAGCCATCTCTCCAGGCCCACAGAATACTCTAACAACAAGAGAATAACTTCCATGATGAATTTCCAGGCCGTTGTGATGTTTGGGGAGAGGAATACTTAACTTGGCAGTTAAGAGGCATATGGGAAAAATAAGAACCGAGACTAGAGGGGTGACTTTTTTCTGGAATTCATTTGCTTGAATTGGCCAAAGGGTTGTTAATTAATCTGACTGTTGTCATGTAACAAGGCAGGGTGCTTGTGAAGATGCATCCCTTCTCACCGTAGCTCCTTATAGCCCACCAACTTCCTTGCTAGTGCAGGGATAGAATTTTTCGACATGGCTGAGTACTATTGAAATGACCAACTAGGGTCTTCTTTGGTTAAGACTTTTTCGTGGTTCATTTTAGCAAATTTAAGTTGGTTTATGTTAGAAATGTTTCTGTACCTCACTTTTTTAGAAGAAAGAAGAGCGTATGTGCTTAAATTTAAACTTATTCTCGTTTGTAGGTGTTATGACTCCAGCCACACAGTGGTGGCGGGCATTTCGGGGGTCCTATGCCCACTCCCCCATCCAGACTCTGCCCCTGTTTAC
Organism: Microtus ochrogaster; assembly: GCF_000317375.1. Taxonomy (NCBI): domain Eukaryota; kingdom Metazoa; phylum Chordata; class Mammalia; order Rodentia; family Cricetidae; genus Microtus; species Microtus ochrogaster. The sequence continues at coordinate 58,575,401 of NC_022031.1, read as the reverse complement.
CTGTGATGTCTTTTCTATTTCCTCTTTACAGTGAGATTCATGTGTTCCCTATTCTTTCTCCAGCCTCCTTCCCTAACAGACAGGACCAGAGAGAGTGTCTATCTCCAGTTCCACCTGCGTTTGGCTGCTTGGCTGACAGGTCTAATTGGAAGTATCTTAAGGTTGGTGCCTTCTCTTCCAATCCCTAGGGACCCCAGGGCCTTCCTTTATTAGTGGAACTGAGTTCTGGGTTTTCCCCTTGACCTGGAGGTTGGAGAGATCAGAGTTTGTTCACCACTATACCACCCTGATTGAAAACTCTTCCTGGAACACCTGGCAGAATTGGTTGTTTAGCACATCTGTGTTGCCAGTCCCTTGCTGTTATAGGTTACATTGCAGGCTCCAAAGTGGAGGATATGGCTGGGGACAGACACTAGGCCTTCTGCAGGTAACACCAGGTGTGTGTGTGTGTGTGTGTGTGTGTGTGTGTGTGTGTGTGTGGTAGTACGAGAGCCCCTAAGAGGAGTTGACAAAGTCTCACTCAGACTTACACACATACACCTAATCCCCAAGTCATGGTGCATAGATGTTGGTACTGGCACAATATTAATTCTGTTCTGTTTTTTTTTTTTTTTCATCACTGTTGTGTGTTTGGTTCTCTGGATCTCTGATGCATTTTCATGTGGTCCTGAGGAGACCCTGTCCTGCTCCCCTGGAAACTCATGCTCCTCTTCTGAGAGTTTCATCTTTGGTCCCAACACCTTATTAGCTTGATCTGGGCATGGAGATCAGCCTCAATTGCTACTTAATATTCTGGCTGGACCATGGGCATCCTAGGCTCATGTACTTCCTTTTCTTGTCCCTGACCTATACCTGAGGTATCATCATGCCCACCTATATTTTCATCTTTACACCATGAAGTGAGCCATGGTAACTGACACAGCCGCCCATGCGCATGTGTAGTGATCCCTGCTGGACACTCATTGCTGAGGTCTTCCAGAGTGTGTTGTTCCATTTGATGGGTAACGCTGGTTGCCCCTACATTATTGGCCTGATCTCTGACTGTGTCAGAGATGCCCTGCTCCTTCTTGTCCAGGTTCTGGGTCCTATACTTCTCATTTGTGATGTCAGCTTGTGCTTCCCTGGGACATTCAGCGGAGCAACCTTCCGAGGCACCACCTCGTCCATTGAGGGTGACGGCTGCTGGACTCAGCTTGGGTCGCAGAGCCTGTTACCAGAAATGCGGTGCTCTAGTGAGGTTCACCATGCTTAGCAGGGCTGACAGAGGAGATGTACCTTTCTGTTTGTATATACACCACAGGAGCCATGGGACCACTGCAGTGGGTAGCTGGGCAGAAATGCTCACTGATCCAGGTACCAGAAAAAAAGCCCTGTACTATGTCCCAGCTCCAAGGCACCATATGGGCAACTCAAGAAGGAGACGGGAGCCCAGAAAAGGGGGGTCTTCTACGCTTGAGCATCCATAGGGTTTGAGTGCTATTTTTTTTTCTTTTTTCAAGACAGGGCTTTTCTGTAGCTTTGGAGCCTGTTCTGGAACTAGCTCTTGTAGACCAGGTTGGCCTTGAACTCACAGATCTGCCTGCCTCTGCCTCCCGAGTGCTGGGATTAAAAGCATGCACCACCACTGCCCAGCTTGTGTGATATTTTTAATGGAATAAGAATTGTAACTTAAAAAGGGGAGTTGGTTTCTCTAACAGTGTACGCACCCGCATTTGTCCAGCTCTCAGTGAGGACTATTTGCTGCTGCAGGAGGGAGAGAGGAGCAGAAAGCCAACCCAGGATGAGTGGCAGAGTCGATAAGGTGAGAGAGAAACCAGAGAAAAAGCCAAGGAAGTTGGACTCGATTTCAAACAATTTACTCTCAAGATAAGGAACTCACTCTCATTGGGGAACTACATTCATCTCTTGATAAAGAAAGGCGGGGCCCCATGACCTATTTACCTCTGAGATCCACTACCTCTTACTGTAGTGAGACTCATACTGAAACATGAGTTTGGGAAACAAAATTATGTAATCGATAGTATCACCGTAGGGTTGACGAACATGAGAAACCCGTGATCACAGAGGCCAAGGTGGGTAAACAGGCCTGGGCCATTTCTCTAGACTTCTGCTTACCGAGACGCACCAAGCTAGGGCTACTACCTAAAATACGGGCTGCAGAGAAGAATGCTGTGCGTGTTTCCATCTTCTCCAGGATGTGTCTCTGTGCATTTTCCTTCCCCATCTTCAACATCCCATTCCTGGCCGCCGCTGGCTTCAGCATGTACTGAAGAGCAAACTTGTGAGATTCTGTACTTTGCTGATACCACAACACGTCTCCCCACGTCAAGGTTTGAGCAACCCCACCCAGACAAGCAGGTGCATCAGTGTGATAAGATTGGCCCAGACCACAAGTTCCTCTTCCTGCTTTCCATTTACTGTACCTGATGGCATCCCGCCCATTCAGTATCGTCCCCTCATGCTCTTCGCTCGTGTCCTCTACCCAGGATGCCCAGAAATGTATTTGCCCCTGTCCCTCACCGAAGGGTCTTCTACCTGATTGGTGAGCTGCTTTCTTGCATTCTTCCCGCCATGCTCCTGCATGGTGTGCTGTGTCCCCCTCTGCAGACAGGTGACCAGTCTTGCTTTGTGAAGCTTGCCCGTGACTGAGTTCACTGTACCTAGGTATGATAATGAAGCCTATTTAGTAACCAGTCTCTCTAGACCTCAGGCTAAGGCAAGCGTATCCGTCCCCTCTTCTCAGACTTTCTGTTCAGAGGGTTTCCTCTTACTGCCACCTTTTCCCCACGAACTTGTAATTTCTCTGATAAATAAAACTACACATTTGATATAAATAATATCATGCTTGGATATGCATGTGCAGTGTGAAATGGTGTCCATGCAAATTTCAAGTACATAGTACTTGAAATAGTACATACTATTTCTGGTCTCTAGAATGCATCCATCTTTGCTGCAGTTTGAGTATTGATTGTTTCTTCAGATCTTCCATGCTGAAGATTTGGTCTCCAGCTTCCAGCTCTACCAGGAGGTGGTGGAGCCGTTTAGAGGTGGGGCCTGGTGGGAGGGAGTTAGGTCATTGGGAGCAGGCTACTGCAGAGGATATTGGCCCTTGTCTCTCTTCTCTCTTTGCCTCCAGGCTTCTGTGAGGTGAAACTGCTCCTTTGCCATGTGCTCCCAACTGGACGCATTATGACACTCCCATGTCCAACACCAAGTGACCCTGAACTGAAATCTCTGAAAATGACCTGAAATAAGCCTTGTCTTCCTATTATTTGATTGATTCAGGTATCAGAACTTTGACTAGCATGTTCTTCTGACGGATTTGACCCATCGCTGCCCCGGCCACCGCTCTCCTAACTGCCATTCTGCTCTCTGGTTCTGCAAGGGTAACTTTGTCCGTTTCCAGGCTCACGGTAGGCCATGCAGCATTTGCTTGTCTGACTCATTTTATTTAGTGCATTGTTCTCCAGATTCCAAGAAGACAGTAAGTACCAACCTTGTCATTGAGGCTGTAACTCTTTCTCTCCCAGATACTGTCTCTAAAGGCTTCAAAAGTCCAAGGGAAGATTACTGGATAGGTTATATAGTAGTGTCCAAACTTCTATGGAGGAGTGATCTGTCTGCCCTAAACTGGTGCCGGGTTCAAGGAAGGCATGCAGGAGACATTTCTAATGGGCACAGGGATTTCTGGAAAGCACTGTGCAGCCCGATGCAGTTTTATTTTTGTATTTCTACTGGACACCATGGAACAATGGAGAACTGGAGAGAACCGAAAATTATTAAATGTTAAGCCAAATAAATTGGAAACATGTCAAGTCTATACCTGTGGTTTTCTAATTTTCTAATTTGTAATAAACTTGTCAAAATTTGAGGCCTGTGCTGGCAGAATGTTTTAGCACAGACATTGCGGCGCAAAAATGGAACTTGGGAGTGTTTCAAACGAATGGCGTGCGTGTGGCCAGGTCCCACCTTCCCCAGTACAGTGAAGCTCTGTTCCCAGGCTCAGAAACTGCTGATGTGAAGTGACAGGAAATCTTGGGCCCTCTCAGTGTAAACCACCACAGCTATGGCACAGACGCAGGGAAAGGTTTCTCCAAAATAGGTCTTTTCACTGACATAAACCAGCTATTTTTCCGAGTTAAAATTTGGTTCATTTCACTGTAAGGCTGCTGCTTGTTCCTGATGTGTCTACCACCTTTGTAGCTGTATTATACCTTTGGAACCACTTAGAAAGATCCAGACTTCTGACCCGCACTGCAAGGACATGAAATCCACACTGGGGATTTTCCACGCCTGTGCAAAGTTTTTCCCTTCCCCTTTTCCATTCTTTTCTCTTGCCTCCCCCTTCTTCTCTCTTCCATTTTCGGTTCCTTTTTCTCCTTCGAGACAAGATCTCCCCTTGTAGTTCAGACTGCTCTCAAATTTGTGGCCTCCCATCAAAGCCTCCCAATAGCTGGGATTCGAGCCATGCATCACATCTAACTCACACACACACTGAATTCTAGGAGAGCCCCACAGACTTTCCTTTGCCAGTCCTGCTTAACCCTCATTGCTTTCCTTTCTCCTGGTTTTTAAGAAGCCCTCTCCTACTTCCTGCTACTATGCTGGTGCCTGTGTGTGTGCTTGAGAATATGCATGAGCGTGCCATGATACCTGCTTAGAGACCACAGGGCAGCTTTCAGGGGCACAGCTTTGTAAATAACTTTGCATGATGGCCTCTGGTCAGCTAGCGCTCAGTGTCAGCTATGGTTTAGATGTGGGTCACCATTACCGCACAACTTTCTAATTTTCCCAATTCCGTTGGGAATGCCGTCCTCTACAGCCTCTTCATTATAACCATAACTAGGTCACCCTAAGTTAACTTTGCCTCTGAGGCGCTTCAGGTCTCAACCCCGCAGAACGATCCTATTAATTCATCTCTTTTTAATTTATCAAGGGACTTCCGCTAGTTACTAATTTAGTGGAGCACAGACTCTCCCTGTGTGTCCTTGAACTTAGATGTTGGAGATTAAGAATGAAGAGGGGAAAATGATTGCTTAAGCTTTACAGCTGTTAATTGTCTTTCTTTTCAAAACGACTCTCCGCAGCGAGTAGGAGACAGGAAAAAGGTGGCCCCCAAATGAAGTTGATTTAGTTTGTTCTAGACATAAACCTTTCCCATAACAGCAAGCCCACAGTCCATGAAACACAGCCTGAGATGTGTTTAGTAAATGATCGAAGAGAATCCGGCGTCAGGGGCAAGCCTGATCTCAGTTAAAAGCTGCTTCTGTGGCTGGCTTCTTGCTACAATGCCTGACTGTCCCCTGAGTTCTGGGAAGGCAGAGTGTGATTAATGCCAGGCCGCGGGAGCAGGACAGGACAGCCTTTCCCTTTGCATGTGGCTTGGAGCAAACTACGGTGGGCTGAAGTCACAGCCTCTACGGGGTTAACAGAGGTCATTTGGGCTTGTCGGGGAGGGAGTGAGGTTCTCAGCTGCAGAGAGGGTGTACGCCTGGGACACCACGTGGCCCTAGGACATTGTAGTGTCCAGACAATATTTACTGAGTGGGTAATGAAAAATGACTTTGTTTTAATCTGCACCCATTCACTTTTGTTTCTGTTAAGACTCACCAGCAAGGAAGCTCTAAGAAAAACCTTATTTATATTGAGGCCAAGTCTTGCTATATAGTCCAGGCTGGTCTAGAACTTGTGTCCTCTCCCTCAGCTTCCCGAGTGCTGGGAATGCAGGTGTGTACAATGTGTTTCAAGATAAAATTTTAAAAGATGTTGATCACAGAAATAATACTTAAGGATAAATTTCTTTTCTGTATACCTTGTCTTTATTGAGAAGACACCACGTGTCATGTGTAAGTTGAAATAGGAATCTTTAACTACTGAACTCATAATTCCAACAAGAAACTGCTGTTTCCAACTTCTGCTTAGGTGTTTGCTGCATCAGCATTAAGTTGACGATGGGCTACAGCTAGGAAGGCTGTAGAGAAGGGCTCCTGCCACCATGTGCCCTCTATGCCACATGTAGAGTTCTGCCAGGCTTGCCTTGATGAGTTTGTGCTTTGCATGGGTCCAGTTCCCACTTGCCATCTTCCAATTTCCCATTTTCTGGCAAAAGAGTGTTTCTCCTGCACTGTGTATTCCTGAGGTTTCACAAGGACTCACAGCTAGGACAGCTAGGAGTTTGACTGGACTTTGGACTTTTCAGCAGTACGAGGACAGGTAGGACTGGGCCATCCTTGCAGGGGGAAACAATGCATCTTGCATTATGAAATGAGTATAAAACCTTGGATCCAGAATGGGATGCAATAATTTGGATCTGAAGTGTCCCCAGAGTCTCACAGTGAATGTCTCAGATGGCAGTTAGCATTGGTGCCAAGAGGTGGTAGGGACTAGGGGAAAGAAGTGACTTCACCTGTTTTTGAAAATGGTGCTGGAAGAAAAAAATAAAGGTAGAAAAATAAAACCAGGGTGAGGGATGAGGGGGTGACTCATGCCTTTTATCCTAGCACTTAGGAGGCAGAGGCAGGCAGATCTTTGTGAGTTCGAGGCCAGCTTGGTTTACAGAGCAAGTTCTAAGACAGCCAGGACTACACAGAGAAACCCTGCCTCAAAATTATTAAAACAACAACAATAAAATAAAGAAAGGAGAGAGGGAGGGAGGGAGGGAAGAAAGGAAGAGGGAAAGGAAGGAAGCAGGGAGGAAGGAGGGAAGGAAAGGAAGAGAAATGAAAATGGGCACTGGAAGCCCAGATCCTTCCTTTCTCTCTTTGGCTGCCTGACCACTGAGCATTCTGCTCCACAACTTCCTGTCCTCTGTGAGGTGAGCAGCTTTGCTATACTACACCATTACCTTATGTCTTACCAGAGGCCCAAAGTAAAGGAGCAAGTGACCACAGGATGGTATTCTGTAACTATGAGCCAAGGTAAGCCTCTCCTCCTGGTGAGTTACCTCAGACGCCGTGTTACATGGTGGAAGACTGACCCACAGGAGCTGTGGTTACCTCAGACACTTTGTTA
>NC_022031.1:58557938-58568228 GCF_000317375.1 Microtus ochrogaster | reverse complement strand
GTGTTACACGGTGAAAGACTGACACACAGGAGCTGGAGATTTTAGTCAGAATTTTACATTAATATTTATCATTGGGTATATAATTGGGCATCTGTCTCTATTGAAAAGAGATTCCTTTTCAAGTTATGCTATCAAAACACACATTTTTCCTCTATTGACTGTAAAAAAATCGTCTGTTACTATCTAAACTGTTATGAGAAGGGAAATGCAAAAAAGTCCAGAAGGATGAAGTCACCTTTAAGTCTACTGGAAAGGGAGACAGGATTGGACACTTCGGTGGCCAGGAAAACAAAAGTTTCTTTTCAGGAGATGCACAGAAAGACAGATCTTTATTTTCATGTAACCAAGAAACAAAGTGTCTTCCTCATGGGACATGAAGGAGCACAAGCAGGGACAGCTGGAGAATAAGCGGGGACACTGACTCACAGTTATCACCAGGGCAGACGGTTTCCATCAGCTCCGAATGCAGATGGCTCGGATGTGTGCAAGTCAAGAACACATGGCTCTCGTCAGGCTTCTGTTCCGGCAGGGAAGGCCCTCCATGCTGGAGAACTTCCCAGTGAGGACGAGAAATGATGGTCCAAAGCAGAGAACGTAGGAAGTTTCAAACACGTGTTGATATTTTATGATGATTTTTGCATACAAAAGTGGGATCTAGATCCATTGTGGCCCATGGATGCCATTGAAGGATGAGACTATGTGGGACTGATAAAATTCTCAGTGGGTAAAAGCATTTGCTGGGCAAATCAAACAACCTGAGTTGGGTTCTGGAACTCACACAAAAGAGAACCACAGAATTCATTTAGGTCTGACTCAATCTCCCCACATATATACCCACTAATAATTAATAAAAGCATGTGGCTTTGTACTTTAGAATATATAGAATAGCCGTATATAGTGGTGACTCATCCCTTTAATTCCAGCACTTCGGAGGCAGAGGCAGGCAGATCTCCGTGACTTCAAGGCCAACCTGGTCTACATGGTGAGTTCCAGGGCAACCAGAGCTTACATAGTGAGACCCTGTCACAAACATACCAGAAGAAAGAAGGGAAAAAAGAAACATCTAAAGAGTATAAAAAATATACATAATATTAAACATTATGTTTCAGTTATTTTGTTTGAAATCTCCCAAAAAGAATCTCAGCAGACATAGAATCTTCATCTTGAATCAGTCCCCAAGATGCTACTATTATTTTTCTAAAAGATTGGTGTGTCTTCATATGACTTTGTCAGTAAGTATGTTTGAAGATACTACCATGAACATGACTCTTACCAACACTTGGGGATTTAATGATGAACATTGAGTTCATATTCAGTTCCTAATGCATGGAGAATGATGCAATCACTTTAAGAACAACAGCAAATGCTTATGTGGGAATCAAGGAAGGCCCTATGTCAGTGTTCTCAACCTGTGGGCCGTGACCCCTTTCACAGAGACTACCTCAGACCTTTGGAAAGCACAGACATTTGTGCTACAGCTCACAACAGTAGCAAAATTACAGTTATGAAATAGCAACAAAAATGATAATATGGTTATGGGGGTCACCAAAAGATGAGGAACTAGAGTTAAGGGGCACAGCAGTGAGAAGACACGGTCTACAGGGAGAGGTGATACTGTACAGACAATACAAGGCTAAGGTAGCTGTGCAGGGAACAGGAAGAGGGATGGCAGGGGTTCTGCCTCTGGGCTGATGAACACCGTGTGCCATGCTTGTCCCTGTGTACAACAGTGTCTGTCTGGGGACCAGAGAGTATTCAGTTTTGGAGTTATAGAGAAATGGGTTCAGGCCAACTGATACAAGAGCCAGTGTGGAGAACATGGGAGTTCTGAGACTGTTGCACTTTCAGGATGGGGAGAAGAGGATGGAGGGGGATCCCTTAGGCCATTTTAGCATCCAGAGTTAGAATCGGCTAGCCTCTTGTTACTCTACTGGGTGTATCTATAGGGCTCTAAGATGTGTTGAAATTCGGAGTCTCTTTTGAGAAACAGATTTTTATTTTTAACTTGTTCGCTGTTAACAGCAGGTATTTACTTAACTTTAATTTCCTTTCTTCCTTCTGACAGAATCCCCAAGTTGTTCCCGTCAGGCGAGTGTAGTGCCACTGTTGAAGCCCTAGCTAAGCCTATGGCTTGATCATTTCAGCATGTTTCTGGAGCCACAGTGGTTACTATCTGTTTACTGCATGCCACACTGTCTTTGAAGTTAGCAGATCTCATGGATTTTCTAGCATTCTTACGTCTCCTCTCTCTCATGCTGAATACGCTACATCAGCTCTCACCCGTCTCCATTTCCTCGTACTTAAAATGAAGACTCTCCTCCGGAGAGCTGGGCTGAGGATGTGCAAATAACTACATCAGTATCTGGTGCCCGAGATTCATGCTTCCGGGTCCTGCTTAACCCTCCCCTGACTGGGCATCCCTTTTATAAGCTTCGTACCATTTTCTAAAGCTTTTGAACTTTGGGACATCGCTGAAGAAACTGGGGACACTTTCTGGAAGGTTTAACTGAGGTTTGTTGTGTTCAGTGACCTTATATCTATTATATGTTGACATCATACGGAAGAGCTTTTAAAAACTGTAATCTTTGCTCTCACCCTTCCCCATGGCCTAAAATTAATGCTAGTTCATTTAAAGGAATTATTCTAAAGACCAAAGTGATTTGGAGATTCTGTTTTGAGTTTTTTGCAAGACTGGACTATTTGGCCATCTGACCTTCGTCCACCAGGATGCTCTTCCATAATCAGAGATTGGTGATTGTGATGGCTCATCTTGCTTGCCAATCTGATCACATCTGGAATTAATTAAAACCCCCCAATGGAGGGGCACATGTGAGGGATATATTTTCTTAATTTGAAGTGAAAGGATCCACTTCTAATCTGGCTCTGTGAGGTGGGAAGACAACACCTTGAATCCAGATCTTTTTAGGCAGGAAACCCCACCTCTAACCTGGGCCATGCCTACATAAGGATGTGGAAGAAAGAAGCTTTTGCCCTTTGCCTGCCTGCTCTCGCCTCACCAGCCAGTCTGTTTCTTCACTGGCACTACAGCCTACTTCTTTGGGATTCTGGCGTACTCTGAAGACCAGCTGAGTCATCCAGCCTTGTGGACTGAGCAACTACTGGGTTCTTAAACCCTCTGTTTGTTGGCAGCCATTATTTGATTACCTGGACCACAGCCTGTAAGTCATTCTAATAAATGCCCTTTTTATATACAGGGGCAGATTGATTCTATAAGTTTTGCTACTCTAGATAATCCTGACTAATACAATAATTATTTAGTATAGTATTTATAACACCTTAAGACTTTTTTTCCAATAACTTTTTTGTCTAAATTAATTCCATCCATTTCTTTTTTGGGTCACACAATGAACTAGATTTTTTTCCCCAGGCAGAAATAACATACCAGATTTTTTTCAAGTTGTGATGACTTTAAGAATTAATCTACCTTACAATTTCTTCATTGAACAGCATGAATCTGTGTTGTATAGGTTACTTAAATATGTAATAAAGCACTAAGCTTATAGGAAAACAGATAGTAAATTATTGGTAATTGCTGGTCATTACTGGTAATGCTTGGTGCTGAGTTTCCTCTGGGAACATAAAGAAGGTGCCTTGGAAGTTAAAACCACCAGCATCGACGAGAAGAGAAAAACTTTAACTTTGTCAAAATCCTAGGGTGGGCATTCTACCATAAAAATTGTGTAAACTGGGAAATAATTCCAGCATTAAAAAAACTTAAGCCTTGTTTGGCCATTGGATGATCATCAATCAAAACTGCACGTCTGCACACCTCGTGCTCACTCTGAGCACTGCCTTTAAAGTGGAAGGAGCTGGGCCTTGGGGGATATATGATTTCCATTCAAGCTCAAGGACCTGCGTTCAGATCTCCAGCATCCACACAAAACATCACCAGCAGCTGTCCATGTTTGCAACACCAGTGCTGGTAGGGGGATATGGGCAGTGTCTTAGCGTTTCTATTGTTGTGCAGAGACACCATGACCATGGCAACTCTTAGAAAGGAGAACATTTAATTGTGGTGATCTGGCTTACAGTTCAGAGGTTTGGTCCATTATCATCGGGGCAGGTGGCATACAGGCAGACACGCTGCTAGAGAAGGAGCTGAGAGTTCTACATTTTGACCCATAGACAACAGGACCTGAACTGTGCACCACACCGAGCATAGCTTGAGTGAAGGAGACCTCAACGTCCACACCCACAGCAACACACTTCCTTCCTCAAGGTTACACTTGCTCCAACAAAGCCACATCTTCCGATAGTGCCACTCCCTTTGGGGGCATTTTCTTTCAAACCATCACAGGCAGAGACAGGAGAATACCAAAGTGGACTAGCTAATTATTGTGCTTTCCATTCAGTGAGAACTGTTGTCTCAAAAAGCAAGATAGGACCATCAAGATGGCTCAGTTGGTAAAGACGCTTGTGACAAACCCAATAACTAGAAAAAGTAAACAATGCTGGAAGTTGTCATCTGCCCTTTCCACACATGTTGTTTTGAGAGTGCATATATAAATATAAATTTAATTAGGAGAGATTGAGGATGACACTTTATTTCAATCTCTGGGTTCTACATATATGCTCATACACATGCACAGGCACCCCCATATATGTGAACATGCACACGTGCATACACTGCACACATGAAAAATGTATCTTCAGTATATCTTCTATCAAGAAAAGTAACTGGAAATGGGGGGAAAGACCCAGGAATTCTCTCAGTGCAAAGCTGAACACCGTCCGTGGGATCCTTCCAGTGGTTTTACTTTCTGGGAACTAGGAGACTTTAACTGTGTTTGCAAGCCCTATTTTGGATCTCAGCAGAAACTGTATTAGTTACTTTTCTTGTTGCTATAATAAAATCCCTGACCAATGCATCTTAAAGACAGACGGAGGTGTTTTGGCTCAGAGTTTGAGGGCAGCAGGAGCTTCAGGCAGCTGGTTAGCAAACAGGGAGAGAATGTTGCTGTCCAGCTCCTTTTCTTCTTTTCATGTGGTCTGAGACTCTAGAGCACATTTAGAGCAGGTCCTTCAATCCCAGTTAATCCTCTCTAGAAAACTCGCCATAGGCATGTCCACAGATTTGTACCTACAATGATTCTAAATATCATTAAGCAGTCCTTATGGGAGTCTCTTTATGAAACCCTAAAGCCTGCCAGCTCTGGGATGCCTTCTACTGGTCCTAGCACTGCCTCCAAGGCTGGTTTCTTGTGGTCCTCCCTTGAGACAGTCTAAGTGCTAGCATGCTATTTTCATGGTTGTGACTCTTCAAGAACAAAGACAAATCCTACTCCTCATGGAATCCCAAATGTTTGGATGATATTGTCTATGAGGGTCTGTGCTGGCTAGCTTTTGCCAACTTGACACAAACTAAGGTCGCTGTGAAGAGATGGCCGCAGCTGAGAAATGGCTTCTATCAGACTAGCCTGCCTAGACGACATTTTCTTGATTGTTGACTTATGTAGGAGCGCCCTAGTATTCCTGGAACTCACTTTGTAGATCAGGCTGGCCTCAAACTTCGAAATTTGCCTGCCTCTGCCCTCCCAGTGCTGGGATTAAAGGTGTGCACCCCCACCCCGACAATAAAACATGTTTAAGATGTGGTTCCGCCTGATCTTTGAAGTATGATTTATTTTGAAGAAGACCTCTTTAAATAATTTTTAGCACTTTACAATTATTTTGTATGAAGTCTTTCCTGTATTAGTTTTGGTGTTTTTCAGTTTTCTTCTCTGCGTTGGTCAGGGAGTTGTGGGCTATCATGTCATATGTTTCCTAGCCCTGGTTGAAAGTAGTGATGCTGGTCTTAGGGGTGCTGCAGACCAGCTCAGCACGCTTGACTCTCTCTTCCATCATTGATAATTTTGCTGATAACACCCAGGAAAGCCTAATCAAGTACTTCCAATCAGTGTATAAACATGCTGAGCACCATTAGCGTTCCAAATGAGTATTACTGTCTTTTGGATTTTGTTAGTGTCCCTGGTTCCTCCTCATTACACAACCTCTTTAGCGAACAGAAATATTTAACATAAAACATTTTGAATGCTTTCCGTTTTGTAGGAGAGGCATTTTCCGTTGCTAACGAGGCACTTCATTGCTATCTCTTTGAGAGCTGCTAGCAAATGTGAATGAATGGATAACAAATGGCGCTATGAATCATCTTTCTGTATGACGGTGGTTAACACCTTCTCACTCTGAGCTGAGAAGCAAGGAGAGGGTGTGGAATGAGTTCTGGCTCTGAGCTGGTCAGAACTGCATTGATGCCTCAGTTCTTCCCTGTGTTAGATGTGTGACCATGGCCAAAGCACGTAGTCCTCCAGGTTTCATTTCTTCAGCTATTAAAGAGCTACTTTTGTGTCACATTGCTATGAAGTAATGGTGCAATAATATTACACCCAGAATCCATAATGAGTAACAGATAAGTTACCTGCCAATGAAAAAGGAAGTTGAAATCTAGCAAAAGATGGAACTCTGGGTTGCTGGTCTGAGCAAGACAAGCCTGAAGAGGGAGACCAGATATCCAAATGACCTTCTCCATGCTAACTACTGCACAACGCTCCAGGTTTTGATGTTTTCAGGATATCAGGTCTACAGAATTAGCTAAAACAAGCAGGCCCAGAAAGATCCTGGAGAAGACAGACATGGAACAAGCAGAGATCCATAGACATGCTTACAGAGCAGAGCTGGGTTGGGAGCTTATCTCTTTAGGAGAGGATTCCAGCCACAGATTCCCCTTTCTGTACATCAGTAGAATTTTCAAATAACATGTAGGGTGCTGGTTAATCTTCATCGCCAGCTTGATGGGTTTTATAACCACCTTGCATAGAAACCTGGTACTGAGTAGAGGGGGCTGCTGCTATGGTAACCCTGGCCTTGTGGTCTGTAGGCAACTGGGATTAAGACTGTGGAAATCTTTGGAACAGTGGGTTGGAGAAGACCTGAAAGTTCACAGGTGAGTTTAATGGGCCATTCTGGTGAGAGTATAGAAAGTCAGAACGCTGACTGAGTGTGGGCTTAGTCCTGTCTTAGAAAGCCTTGCGTGGTGCATCTGGCGAGTTCCCTATAGTGTTCTGTCAGCGTCCTGACAGTGTGAGTGAAGCTGAATTCAAAGTGGTCTACCAGCTTGTACGGTAGAGAAAGTTCCAAGCCCACGAGAAAAGCGTAGCACTCAGGTACAAGATGGCTTTCTGCGTTTATCCAGGTTTATAGAAAAGCATGAGGTGTTCAGTTTGATGAGAAAAGAATGAGCAAACAAAGTTGTGGGGAGGAGAGTGCACAGAGAGATGCTGCCGCTGCTAAAGGGCTCAGCACAGTTAAGGGGGGACTGCACATTCTATACCGAACCGCAGGACGGGTGCTTTGAACGTAAGACCCCATGTGTGAATGCTCCAACCTCTAAAGATGCCAGTTCACTTGGAAGAAGATGGGATGGCTGAGAGAATGCCACTGAAGTCATTTCTGGCTCCAAAGCAACTGCCCAGGAAAATGTTTCCCCAGGTTCAGATGCCGGGCACACAGAATACGATACAGCTGTGGCAGAAGGGGCCAGACCTCATCTCAGGTTGGCAACAGAACTGGTTTTGCAGCCAAGAGTGAGAGAGAGGGTTGTGGAAGCTTTGTGCTAAGGCCACAGTGTCGGGGTCCGACAAAGGCTAGGCAATGGGCAGTTGGCTTTGATTCCTTGCAAGGAGCCCTGAGAGTGCACTACCTCAAGTTCTGAAGGTGAAGCCCAGGCTGTAATGTACCCATGGGATGCTGAAGATGCCAGGGTACAGGGCATTGACTTAGGAACAGGGTCGCCATGGAAAGGAGCCAGCCTGAAAGAGAAGCTGTGTCCTGAACGTAGGAGAACTAAGGGTGAGGGCTATCTAAAACTAGGGATCCCAGCTGGCATCCTTAAGAGATCCAGATGCTGAGTATGGAGCTGTGGGATGTGTATTTGCAGAGGTAGGTTTCAGTCTTGTTTTGGCCTGCCGTTCCTCGTTATGCTCCTCTTCCACCTCAGATCATTCATGGTCTATGTTTCTGCTGGTGACCAAGGCTGAACCATGATTTTCTAGTAAGAATACAGAACTATATTTTTGAACCTTTCAAGAGTAAAAGCAAACGATCTGACAAAGGTGCTTGGCATGGTGGGTGGTACGTGAGGGACTGCTATTGTTTTGTTGTTGCTGTTCTTTTTGTTGCTGCTGTTGTTGTGTGTGCATTTAACAAGCGCACATCTCTATAAACTACTCAACAGACATGTTCCCATCAGGACACAGATATGCTGAAGAACAGTGAAACCAGAACAGATCTTATCTTAGGCAATACCGAGCTTCCAGCCTTCAGAGAGTGTGGGAACTTTGCTTGGAGGACTTCCTTTTCTTTCTTTCTTTTTTGTTTTTGTAAATTTTTCTTTCTTGTTTCAATACGGGCTTTTTTCTCAAGTCTCAGTCTGACAAAACAGTCGCATAAGACATTGTAAAGAATTTTTTCCTGTTTTATCTTTTATTTAGGTACCAAAGTAGAGGAGACGGTTTGAATTTGTGCCAGATGATTTGTCCAATGCTGGCCTTCTCTCGGCACCAGCTCTCGCTTTCTCTGGACCAGTCTGAAGAAGCTGCAAAGCATCTTTCCTGCCCTGAACAACTTCTGCTAGAGTATCCATGGCTGTCACTTTAATCTATGCTGGATAATAAACTGAAGAGAAGTGGTTTAAAACACGCATTGCCTTGAGTGAGCGGGCTGGGAATGCAGGTGGGCAGGAAGAGACGGACGATTTTCTGCTCACATCCTTAGCGCAGTATCTTCCAGCTGGAGGTTTATGTGCTACTCTCCAGCTGCGCCTCTGCCTTCTCTTTCCCTGTGCCTGGCTGGAGCTTCCTCATACCTAAGCGGAAGCGGGATGGTAGGAAAAGGCCAGCATGAGGCTGGAAGGTCACCCTAACAGACTCTTGGATTAAACAATTCTGAAAGTAGGTCAGATTGTCATGCACCTATAGCAGGCAGGAGTTAGGGCACGTGTCAATCTGAGTTGTGAAGTTGGTTACAGTACTTAAATGATTATTTCCTTCTGATCTGACCTGTTGCTTTCTAATAACAGGCATGGCTTCACCTTGAGGGCAGAGCAGTGTCCAAATCGCTTCAGGAACTGAAGGTGTGGTGCCATGAGGAGACATTCTCACTTAACGATGGCATATTTTCTTTAGAGTCAAGAGGTCCCAGTGAATTTTGAGCCCTATAGTTGGTCAGCCAAGACATAAACTTGTTTTAAGGAGTTAAAAACGTTAAAACATAGACAGACTGGCTAAATAGGTAATTCTTTCCCCTGTCTTTAGAACAATAGAAAAAAAATAAATAAACTTGATGAGAAAAGTGAATTTACCCTGGATTTTGTGCTTGTTTTTGTTGTATATTTTTCTTTTGAATTGGAATTAGAATGTTCTTCTGAGTTCCTGTGAATCCTTCTGTGGGTAACAGAGTTCTTATTTATCTTCCAAGCGAGGTCACATGTCACTTCCTTGATTAAACCCCAGTTGGCACACCTGCCATCAGGTAAACCTGATCACGCCTTGGGCTTTTTTTTTTTTTTTTTTTTTTTTTGGCCTTCTGATCTCCGAAAACTTTCACCTTGGTAACGGGAAGTTTATTGCCCGAAGACAAAGGTCAATCAGGACGTTCTGCGGCTGGCGACACAAGGAGACTAACTTCTAAGCACATGCCATGTGCTATCTGAGGAGCAAAGCGTGGGAAGCTCACTGTACGTTGGAGGAGAAGATCAAGAAATAAATATTTAATACAGAATGTTTCAGGGTTAGAGATCTGTGCAGGTTTTGTGAGCCGTTTTTCTTGTTGCTATGACTGAATATCTGAGAAGCACTTTTAAAAATTTAATGTGCCTGGCAGGAGAGGTAGAATGTGTCACATCACCAGGGAAGGGAAACACTGCGGAGGGCAGGTCGGGGACAGAGAAGCACATAGTCTCTAAGAACATTGCCCCAACGATGGCTCTCTTCAAAGAGCCCCCACCTTTCAAAAATCTCTCGAAGATGCTATCATATTATGATCTCATCCAAGGATGAATCCATTCTTTAGGTCAAAGCCCTCATGGCCCAACAGTCTCTGTCTCAGGCACTGCCACCGTTGTGCTATCATGATCTCCTAGGAATTTATTAACCCACCCAAGTTGTCAATAAAGATTGGCCACGGGGGCTGGAGAGATGGCTCAGAGGTTAAGAGCATTGCCTGCTCTTCCAAAGGTCCTGAGTTCAATTCCCAGCAACCACATGGTGGCTCACA
>NC_022031.1:58543355-58557838 GCF_000317375.1 Microtus ochrogaster | reverse complement strand
TGGCCTGTAGGCATACACACAGACAGAATATTGTATACATAATAAATAAATAAATAAAATTAAAAAAAATAAAGATTGGCCACCATGTGTATTACAGGAACATTGGGGAAAGGCACCCTGCTTCTGTACTGAGGCATTTGTTTGACAGGTTTCCCAGAGTCTCTGGATGCTGTAATGGTATACTTCATCAGAGCGATGATCTTAAATATCCCATCTGCAACAGGAATCCTCACGGTGCTAGAGTGGGCGAGGGAGCCCCAACATAGCTGCTTTGTCCTCAGAAATGGGGGCTGATTCCTGGCTTGTCTTCCTTTCACGGTCCTGGGATGAAGCAATGCCTTTCTTGGTTTGGTGACTTTGAGGAGTAGTCGGATGTAGAACATAAATGATGGTAGAACTACGTAACAACTCCCCCAACTTTCTTCTGAAGAAAGTAGCACACGAAGCTGGAGAGGTGGCTCAGCAGTTAAGAACCCTGGGTGCTCCTTCAGAGGAAGCAGGTTCGGTTCTCAGCCCTCACAACTGTCTATATCACTCCAGTTTCAGGGGAAATGACACTCTCTTCTGGCTTCTGTAGACACCAGGCAAAACCACGCAGATAAAAACATCCATATACATAGAATAAAAAATTAAAGAGGCGTCATCTTTTCCAGCTGTATTAACTTGTTCTAAAGTGGCTAGCCCCACGTAGAAGAACGGAACTGGCTTCCCATCTCCCACAATGCACAAAATTCAGTTCCGAATGTGTCAAAGACCTTAAGGTAAACCTGAAACTCTGAAAATGCTAGAGGAGAACCCAGGGAAATTATTTCAAGAGATAGGAATGGGCAGGAACTTTGTGAAGAAGACCAGCAAGACTTTCTGAAGAAGCATAGGAAATGATCCCATGGATTAGCAAACAGGAGTGCAAGCGAGAAGTCTCGGGACAGCAAAGGAACAGTCCACAGAGCGAAGGGACTCCCTACAGAACGGGAGAGAACATTGCCAACTACACATTTAACAGAGGATTGCTCTCTAGATAGCTAAATTCATAAGCAGCTCTGAAAATCAAACACTGCAATAAATGTGTTAATGAAGTGCCCGGAAAGCTCTCGAAGGAGAAATACAAGCGGCCGAATAAAAGTCTGAGAAAGTATTCAGCCTCCTTAGCTACCAGGGAAATGCAAATTAAACTTTTGGAAAGTCTGTCTCGCTGTTGGACTGACTGTCCACAATACAGCACATAACAAATGTAGGTGGGATGGGGAAAGATGACCCCCACCTCTCTCTCTCTCTCTCTCTCTCTCTCTCTCTCTCTCTCTCTCTCTCTCTCTCTCTCTCCCTCTGTAGCGAATGCAGAAAGCCAGAGATAACTTGGGGTGTCATTCCTCTCGAGCCGTCCACGTTGTTTCTGAGACAGGGTCTCTCACTGGCCTACAGTTTGTCAAGTGGGCTAGGGTGACTGGGCAGCAAGTCCTGGGGATCTGCCTGCCTCTGCCTCCCAGTGCTGCAATACAATTACACATACCCTCATATCTATGTCTGTTGAAGGGAGGAAAACTTACACATAGTTGATGAGAATAGTATACCCACTAGAAAAGTCAGTGTGGATAATTCTCAAGAAAAAAAATTTATAAATGTCGCTATCATATGATCCAGCTGTACCAGTCCGTGGTACACACCGGAAAGAATCTAAGTTGACAGACCACAGAGATACTTGCACCAGCTTGGTTATTACTGCTGATAGCAATGAATAGCACAACATCTAGAAGTAGACCAGACTTGATGTCCGCCAACAAATAAATGGATGGAGAAAATGTACCTACACATAATGGAATTTCAGCCAGCTACAAGGAAGAATGAAATTATGACACCTGCAGGAAAAATAAAACATGGACAAAATTAGAGCTCGTTATTTTACACCGCATACGCCAGACTCAGAAAGCTAAACATTTTCTCTTATATGTAAAATGCAGATCTAAATTTATATATGCACGCGCGCGCACACACACAGACATACATAAATACACAGGACCTGAAGGTATAAAGGGGCGTATGAGAGACAGGAAGAGGCTCAAGGGCAAGGAGTAGGAGGCAGCACGAAGTGTGGTGGGATATATGTGGCATGGATGCAGAAGGAGAGACTATTTGGGAGGTGGAAGAGGACCATCAAGAGACGAGGGTAGACAAGGATGAGAAGGATCTGTTAGGGGGATGCGAAAACACAGAAGCTCTGAGCAGCGATCCTGCTTTCTCTGCTCTCTGACCTCCAGTGGAGATTGTCTCTTTCAGAGATCTCTGTTTATATCAAAGGACAATTAGTTATACAGATCTTAGTTTTAAGAAATTGTTCTGATGATATGGTTTGACCTCCGTGCAAACACGGTGTGATCAAATAATGGCAATTTAAACTCTAATACGGTATTAGCTTAAGAGGGACCCCAAGTCCTTAGGAGACACTTCCGTTCATAATACGAAGCTTAGATATTTTTAGGTTCTGACATTGGGTTTGGTAGTCCTTGTTCTATTTTGTCTGTTCAAGAATTGTCCTGTATCTTTGATCTGCATTTAGATCTTCTGGTGGCAGAACTTTATAACATCTAGAACCAGGAATGCCATCTTTGGTGGTAACACAGCAGGGGACCCGTGGAGAGGTCTTAAAGTGTTGATAATTAGCAGTGTGTGAAGTACACAGTCTCAAAGCAATTAAGAACGGTAATTGAATATTTGGTTGCAGAGCAGAAGGGCTCATAGGTAGCGGGAGGTGCTGCTTGTTTGCGTGTAGGAGCTACATTATACAAAAGAGGTTGAAAATCCAGAAGAACAAATATGGGTCAAGCAAATGCTTGTCTCACAAGCAGCCACATTTTTGAATAGCATTGCCTTGTTGCTGTATGTGACTCTAGTAGCTGCAAACTTTAATATTAACAATGCAAACTTTCCGCCTATCTCTTGTAAACATGGCACACTCTTGACTTATGAAAACTCAGCTGTCAAGGAGAGCCAGCTCTCATTTGACTTGGTAAACACTTCCGTGTTCATGTACTTTAAATGCAGTTCGTGGTCACACAACGGGCCACAATGTCACATCTACACTCATTTGGGAGGCAAAGGGGACTATTCATGATGAGCTCAGGATGACCCAGGGATTTTATTTGTGAGTCCTTGTATAGACTTTGCATGAACTTCATAAGCTTTGACATTTGATGAATGTGAAAATATATACAAGAGACTCAAAACAAATCCAGTCTTGTGAGGAAGAGTTTGGGTAAAGTGAGAAAGAAATGCAAATTTCCTTCTAGAGGAACATCGGTAGAAACTGGCAGATGCTTTCGCCAGTGCTTATGGGAGAGTGGGCTGCTGTGGGCTTCCTTAAGAAGCCTGCCTGGGACTTATTGAGGTAGAAGATACAATACAGCTTAATATGTGGAGAGGTTGAGAGCACAGGCAGAATTTGGGGTCTGATTATTTCTGTCCTCTGGCTGGGGAAGCGGGTTGTACAGCCTTTGTGCTAAGGAAAAGAAACGACAAGCTTGAAATCCACAGGTTATGTCAGTGCTGAAGCTGGTCAGCACTTTTCACTTTCCGGAAAGTGGTCAATTAAGGCCAACTCTTGATTGCTTCTCCTTAGACTCCATCTGCTTTCTGAAGAAGTATGTAACAGATGGCAATGTATTTTTTTTTTTTTAAAGTTAAGGTTCCAACAGGCTGTGAAGGATAGGAACCCAGCACCTTAAAGTTCCCCAATGAATCACCTCCATCCTGTTTGAGGAACTGGCAAGCATATAGATGTTACGATCTAGGAACCACAGTCCATTAATCTGGTCACAGATTTTGGAGTGTGCACAGGGTATATAAAAGGTAAATTGTACTCCAGGTCTGAAGCCGAGCTTATTATGCAAATATATCTCCTAAGATGTGGAGAAAAGGAGCTTAGGGGTTACTGAACAGGGCGGGAACTCAGGACTGCAGCATTAGCCCAGGGTTGGGAAACACGTTTCAGAGGTGACGGCTTGACCTCTTTGGATCGGGGAAAGTTCCTGTTTGTTTCGTAATGTGTGCACTTCATTATTTGCACGATTTCACGAAGCGCTTGGAAGCTGTGTATGCCGTAAGGTGAGTCAGAAGCAGTACCCTAGACTTAGAAAGTGGACCAAACTCTCTATTTCAATGTCTTAGAAATACATTTAGTAAAAACCTTCCAAACTATACCTACTTCTTGATGCTAAATTTTCCTTTTATTTTATTTATTTATTTATTTATTTTCTGAAAATGTTTGTAGGAGTTTCTTGAGGGAAAACAATTCTATACTCATTTTCACTGTGCTCTAAGGACGAGTTAAAAAGTAAAACTAGCTCCCAGGACAGCTCCCCAGGCCCGTGTGGTACAGCGCAATCCCAGTGTTTGCAATCAGGAGTCCTGTGCAGTTCAAGGTCATCCTTTCTCCACCGGGAGGAGTTTGAGGCCAGACTGTTTTCCTTGAGATCCTGTCTCACAAAATCAAGTTCCAACAAAACTTACGGGGTAAATGATGGAGAATAAACCGTCTGCCCAATCTTGTTGAGTTCTCGGTCTTCAAACCCCCTCCCAAAGCAAGGCCACCCATCTGCTCTTTTTAGGGAACTGCCTGGAGCAAGGAAAGCGCCCCGGGCCAGGCTGGTCCTGGGGTCCCGCGGCTTCTGGAAGGGCTCCTAGGGCTTGGGTGCAGCAGGTTTCCTGGGGAGCAGCAGCCCCAGCTCCTCTTTCGCTGGCTGCTCTCTCCCCGTGTGTTCGTGCGTTGGGGGTGTAAGTCGGGGGCGGGTCCTCGGGCCAGACACGCCCCCACCGGCCTTAAAACGGGCGGGCCCGCGTCCGACTCGCCGCCGCTCGTGCTCGCGGGGACTGCCACGTTCCGCGCGGCCCCCAGCCCGCGTCGGTCGCACTCGGGTCTCACAGCTGCCCATGGCTGACCTGAGCTTCATCGAGGATGCAGTCGCCTTCCCCGAGAAGGAGGAAGACGAGGAGGAGGAAGAGGAGGGCGTGGAGTGGGGTTACGAGGAAGGTAGGCTCGCGACGGGGCTGCTGTTGCGACTCGGTCCCGCACCTTCCCCTCCCAGACTGCCCGACTGCGGTTCGCACCTGCTGTGCCCCGGCAGCCCAGACCCCAGCAGACCTGAAACCCAGTTGCTTTCTAGTCTTGGGGAGGTACAACCAAATGCGTCCTGAATTGCAAGCTGGGTCAGGGTTCTTGGTGACTTTAAAAGCAGTTTCCTAAATCTCTCCCTGAATCCCCAGGGCTCCTAATTGCCATTAATGCCCATGTTTACTGTTTGCATGGAAAAGAAAAGCGCAGTGGAGTCCACAAATATATGTATGGGACACTGTGTTTTTAAAACAAGTGTTCCTCCTTAGCATTACGGGGTTTCTGCTCGCTGTCTCTGTGCATATTGAGCGTTGCTGATATTTTCTAAGTATTGCACATAATTGAACTGATAAGCAGAGTAAATATCTGTGGTAATGTTTCTAATCACTTAAAGATGACTTAAGTTCCCTAAATCCCCAAATCAAGTCATCTGTGTGCACAGATATAAACACCGTGAAGGATTTTGTGTGTAGTATTCTATTTAACAACAGATCACTCACGTTATGAATGTAAAAACTCATACACATTTCTCTTATTTCATTTATATACAGATTATATACAGATGGTAGCCATAGCTATGATGTCATGGATTATGAGTTTTTATGTTATATTTTACTGTTGTAAAAAAAAAAGCCTATTGTCAATTTTTGTCATTTTCTCATCAGGTGTTGAGTGGGGCTTGGTGTTTCCCGATGCTAACGGGGAATACCAGTCTCCTATCAACTTAAACTCCAGAGAAGCCAGGTACGATCCCACGCTGCTGGATGTCCGCCTGTCTCCAAATTACGTGGTCTGCCGAGACTGTGAAGTCACCAACGACGGGCACACCATTCAAGTTATCCTGAAGTCAAAATCAGGTATTTGGGGAAGCATGTTTCTGTGCTCTTGTGAGCAAGTGGACAATCTCTGATTTAGCTTATAGGTTTCAAAGGGGGCACCAATGCCCTTTCTAGTTTCATAGTTCTTTACATTTCCTGGGAATTAGGAAATAACTGTGGAGGGCTAAGAGGGAGAAGTGATGACTCTCTCGGCTGGCCGGTCTCCCAGCGCTGTGCCTGGAGCCGCCTCTGTTGCTTGAGCAAACATGGACCGGGACTGTGAGGAGAACATGTTTACAGGCGTGCTTATTTGAGTTTTTCTGCTGTGCGTTTTGTTCTAAATTATCGATTAGCCAAAAATCATTTAGTCACAGTTCCTTGTTTTACTAGTTCGTGAAACCAAAGATCAGAATTTACTTTTTAATGTCACCCTTATTTAATATAAACTTTTCAAAGGGAGTTGCCCTTCTCTATTTATGACAGTTAATAGAGAATTTTAAGGACATCACTTGAAGGACAGTTAAGAGCATCCTCTGAACTCAACCAGATATTTAAATGGAAACCAAGCTCTTTGTTCTGTTTTTAACTCCCACCCCCTTCTTCTTGAACCTAGTCGAAATGAATCTGAAGTGTTTTGTTGAAAAATTAAATTTTCAGGGAAATTGGTTTTTCAGTTTGAATGTAGGAGAGACGAAAGCAGATTAGAAAAATAAGCTTTAACGTTGTGTTTTCCAAGGGAAGTAATGGCTGTTTTCCTCCTCGAAAGAATCAGAGTGTGGTGAATGTTGAAGTGCTTCACAGACGGGCTGTGCTCGCATTAATTTCAAATTTATAGACTGGGTATTTTAAACCATAGAACCTTCAGGTCTGTCATTAGACAAGGAAGGTGCAAATTCCTTTCTCTAACTCCAGTTTAAGAACTTTATTCGGAACCCGTGAGGGAGAGCATGTATCTTCGAAGCTCTTGTGAGTTTAATCAAGGTGGGAACAGCTCCTGAAGGACAGTTTGTCTATTGTAAGGAGTTACTATGATTTTTACTAAGTTCACACACTGAACATTGAGCCGAAATCAGAATGTTTCAGAGTTGTTTACCCTCTGGTCATTGTATATTTTACATTACTGTGTACCTTGTACGCTCCTCTGCCTGTTTCCTCCTCTGACCTCCACTCCAGAGTGATGGGCAGGAGCTGTCCATCTGTCATGATCCTGGCTTTGTCCTCCACTCCCTTGGGGACTTTTCTTCCCCACGTGTCCCGCCCTCTTTCTGTCACTGCTGTAATCTCTCCCTTACAATATTTGAACAAACCTACAAGTTAATCGGTGCTGTGGGTGGTGGTGCGCACCTTTAATCCCAGCACTCCAGAGACTGAGGAAGATTCATCTCTGTGAATCCAGGCTAGCCTAATCTATACAGTGAGCACTTACCAAAAAGAGACAAGTAACTGAAAAAAAAAAAAGGTCTTGATTAGTTTATTACTGTTTCCTGGGATATTCCAGCTTCTTTAAACGCTGAACACTATAATCCATTTAATGGAGTTTTTCTTCATCAAAATTGACTGCAGACATAATTTGAATAGTTGGCTATTTCTGCACATTCTCTACTTCTAGCTACAGCCTATCTCATCCCACCTACAATTTCTGTTTTTCTCTAGTAACAACCACTTTGAACCTTTAAGAATTACTATTTTGTTTTTTGAAATTATAATATAATTACATCATTTTTCCCTTCCTTTACCTAAACCGTCACATATACCTTTTCTGGCTTTCTTTCAAACTCATAACCATTTTAAAATTAATTGTTGTCATATACATGTATGTAAATGTACATACATATATATTCCTAAATATATAAATACAACCTGCTGGTTTTGTGTTACTTAGATGTTTCTTTTCAGGGCTGAACCTTTTAAAATAGTTTCTCTTTTATTCTTAATACCACCTTTATGTTATTTGTTCTGCTATTTAAGCATTCTGCAGGCTCCCTGCTATGGAAGGGGAGGCGGGTCTTATAAGCCTCTCCTGTCCTGGTTTCGCCCCATGTGCCTAAATTATAGCTATTAAAATTAAACTCAGAACATTATTGATATGATGTTGCACCTGCCGTTTCTATTTCCTTTATGGAATCTCCCCACCACCACCCTGAAGTCACTGTATTTTTGTTTACTTATTTTTAAAGTTACTTTACAGGAATCCACCTTTAACGCTGACAGATGACGGTGCTGTCTCAGGACATTAAAGCCACCAAGTCATCCTCTTCCCTTCCTTCTTGTCCTTTCTGCTGCCCTGGGAGCGGTCCCTCCCTGTCCGTCCGCGCGGACACTGAAAAGTCAACACACACACTTTCCATTTCTGCCCTCACACTTTTAGTTTCCAAAACACTGCTACTGATTTTCGAATTCCTTTCCTTTGAATTTCACCATTCAGTGTTTCATGAAAACGAGATCTTCCTTCGTTCTTTGCTGGAGCCTTCTTCCTGGATTCCTGCTTATTCTGGGCTCCTGCTATCAACTCAGCTCCATCCTTTCCTCTTGGAGGTTCCTGTCAAACACCTAGTGACCCCGCTCTCTGCTGCTCCTTAGGAATGGCCCTAAAATGCAGTCTAGAAGCTCAGTTCACGGTGGGAGAGGCTGTGGTCTGGTCACATGGTCAGTAATGGAAGCAGACATTGACCTGGAGGTTGGCTCAGCGTCCTCAGAACGTACCTGCTTGTTGCTCCTGCTCTTTTGAGGCACAGTGGGTGGGTAGGTGGGGAGAGCTGGCCCCAATGTGGATGTTTGCATTCTAACTGTTGTCAACAGGCAAGAGAGCACCACCATATGCTATGTCCCTATTCTCTGTCCATCTGCCAAGGACCATAAAGGCAGCTGTCTGATTATGGAGAGTGGGGTGCAGAGTGAACCGCTCTTTTCAGAGACCTTCATTTCCTGTTTGCACTCTCCTTCTCGGTGCCTCTACCCACATCCAGGCACACCCAATGCCCACCAGTTCCGAGTCTGCCCTGGTCTCTTTTTTCCTTTTGGCTGCTATGCTAAAATGTGATTTATAATAATAGGAGTTTCTTAGTTAGCATTTTTGTTTCTGTGAAGAGACACCACAATGATAGCAGCTCTTATAAAGGAAGACATTTAATTTGGGGTAGCTTACAGTTCAGAGGTTCAGGCCATTACCATCATGGTGGCCACATGGCAGCATGCGGCAGACATGGAGCTGGAGAGGTAGCTGAGAGTCCTTCATCTTGCACAGGCAAACAGGAAGCAGTTTGTCTCACTGGGTGTAGATTGAACAGAGAAGACCTCAGAGCTCACCCCTACAGTGACACACTTCCTCCAGCAAGGCCATACCTCTCACTAATGTCACTCCATTTGGGGGCCGCTTCCTTTCAAACCACTAAAGGGAGTTTCAGTCTTCCAGTTCTAGAATCTGGCAAGTCTCAGCTCAGGGTGTGCGCAGATGCGGCACCCAAGGGGAATGGGCTTCACTGCATAGCCTGCACCTCGTCGTGGTTTCCTCAGGCTGCAGAGGGTAAAGGGAGGACTCTTTCCATTCTCTGGGGCAGAATGCACTTGGATCTGGCTTCAGTAGGCCGTGTCCTGCTGCTGGTGTGCCTCCAGGGGGCGTCTCTGCTGTCGCCTCTGTTTTACTAGATCAGAATGTCGGGCCAGCCAGCAGCTCCCTTGGTTGCTTTGGCTTCTTTCTGTGCTTTTATATTCTCCCCTCAGCCATCCTGCCCTGGCACAGTCCCCTTTTGTGTCATGAGGCTTGAGGAGGGAAGGAAGCCCCTGGGGAGGGATGTATTCCCTGATAACAGTGCCATGTCTTTTACATTTCATCCATTTCTTTATTCATTTTTCTGGTTTTGTTTTGCTTTTGGGATAGGATCTCAGTAAGTTATCCAAGGCTGGCCTGAAAAATCACTGTGTTGGAGTGGGTTTTGAAGTCCCAGGAATCCTCCTGCCTCTGTCTCCTACATGCTAGGATTGTAGCCATGAGTGTCATATCCCACTCACATGCTTTTAAAAAACTTGTTGTTTGAATGGTTATTTTTGTTATTAGTGTGTGTGTGTGTGTGTGTGTGTGTGTGTGTGTGTGTGTGTGTGTATGGTGTGTGCATGTGTGTTTTGAGGGTTCATGCCTAGGGAGGTCAGAGGGCAATTTTATGGTCGTACATCTCCTTCCATGTTTACAGGGGCTCTTGGGATCGAATTTAGGTTATTAGGCTTTGCAGAATGTGCTTTTACCTGATGAATCATTTTGCTGTCCCACAAGTTATCATTTTAAGATAAAAAGCAATGTTCATAGGATAAGTGCCGTGGTCTTGTTTTAGGGACTAAGGCTGAGGTTTTATTACCGGCTGTTGCGATCTTAATTCCTCTGAGGATACCTGTGGCCATGAGCACTTTTTTCTTTTAACTTTTTTCATGTTTTTATTGTAAAAAAAAAAAACTCAACTCACAAAGAATTGCCCCAAATGATGACACCACTTTTGTAGTATAATTTCATTGTTTAACATGGTTGTCTTGCTGACACAGTTCCTGTATATGGTCACTGCCTCACAGTGAACTTGAGGCATTTCTTGAACTCAGCTCCTAGCCTCCCTACCATGCAGCTCTGCTGAGACTTTCTCAGGCTGAGGCCTCTGCTGACCTTCCCACATGCTCTCCCCAGTGGGAACTGTAAAAGCCTGTCAGATTCCAGCTCTGCTGGGCTTGAAGTGCGGTGTGTGGAAATGCTCTGGCTGGTCTCCGACAGTTATCTGAGGGTTGTTTTAGTTTTGACTGCCTTCTCCCTGCCAGTTCTTTATTTGTTCCTTAGCGTACTGGGCTGTCTAGCTTCCTCCTCGAGGCTCCTGTCACATAGACACTATAGTGGAGAGACTGTGTGCTGCTTTGTTTTGTGTTGTTTCCATCAACAGACTGGCCCTATGTTGCATATCCCATGGCGGGCTGGGACAGCCTCCTCTTGAACGATCCAGGGGAGGGAAGTCAGTCCTCCTGAGGAAGGCATGCTTCACGTGAGCCATTCCACAAGTCAGAAAGCTCTACAGCTTCCCCATTATGTTCAGCTCAGAGTTCGGGACCTACAGAGAACAAATGTACCAGGCTTTCACGGGTGTCCTTTGGAATGCCACTGTCATTCTGTGAGGCAGGTGGTATTTTTTCTTTCTGACGCTGTCATTGTTTTTTTTTTTTCCCTCTTTGGGGAGGGGCACCACCTAGCTCCCAAATAATTACACACATGGAGACTTTTCATTACTTATGAATGCCCAGCCGTAGGTGGGTTTGTTTCTAGCCAGCTTTTCTTAACCTAAATTATCCCATCTGCCTTTTGTCTCTGGGCTTTTATCTTTCTCTAGTCTATATGCATTTCTTCACCCCTTTCTCCGTGGCTTGCTGTGCAGCTGGGTGGCTGGACCCTGATGTCCTCCTCTCCTTTTCTCTCTCTTCCATTTCTTCTTCCCAGATTTTTCCTCCTGTTTATTCTCTCTGCCTGCCAGCCCTGCCTGTCCTTTCTCCTGCCTCGCTAGTGGCCGTTGAGCTCTTTGTTAGATCAACCAGGGTATTTTAGACAGGCAAAGTATCACAGCTTCACAGGGTTAAACAAAAGCAGCGTGAAAGAATACAACGCATCTTTGTGTCATTAAGCAAGTGTTCCACAGCATAAACAAATGTCACCCATCTTCAGCTAATCTTCCACAGCATAAACAAATGTCACCCGTCTTCAGCTAATCTTCCACAGCATGACACATGTGCTCCTTCATCTCCCGACAAGTCCTGTCTGTCACCTCAACACTTGCTGGTTGTTTACCACAGCAGTATAAACTCGAGACACTCTCAGCTAGGAGAACAAAAGACTGGAAATAGGTACTGGCTATCTGACCTACCTGTGGTGTGGGAAGGGGAGGGCCTTGGCGGAGCATGGCTGGTCTGCCGGAAGTCTGATGTGTCAGGAGAAGCGGGAGGCGCGGCTGTGCAGCAAACTCACTTGCTCTTTGGTTTCCTCTGGCTAACAGAATGCAGTTGGCAATGTTAGGTTTCTATCTCCTGTGCTTTGGGTGTAGTAAATGTCAGTCAGAGGCAGAGCTGTTTAAGGGAGATCGTTCAATATTGAAGGGAAATTATTAGAGAAGGGTTTGGGGAGAAAGCAGGATTTGAAGTCATCTAGGGTAAAAATGCTTATAAGTTGGTGCTATAGGGATAATCCAAGGATATAGAGAAAATGTGGAGATGCTAGGACAAGGCATGGTGACTCGTGTAGCATGCCTGCAAGATGTATTTGTGCTGTAGGGGTTAATGGGAATCACAAGACTGAGGGTGCGTAAGAACACAGCCTTGAGGGACCATGAACAGAGTTGAGAGACTCCTTCCGAGAGGAGCCTCAAGCATCTTGTTGACCTGGGAAAATTAACACAGTAAGTAGCACAGAATGAGTCGGGATGAAGGACAGAGAAGGATTTAGAGCTGACCCGAGACTGAGGCTATTTCGGTACCCAGCGGAAAAGTAGGGCTACCACAGGGCTGTATTGAAGTGTAGACTGCAGAACTCTAGTGGTTAGTGAGTGTGTGGAGTAGGGAGAGGAAGGAATGGATAGAGACGGGCAGGAGTGGAGACCCCGAGACTGGACCATGGCTCAGGTCCTGTCACCATCTGTCTCTGCATCGAATCTGGTGGAAAGCGGCAGATTTCCGCTGAGCCTGGAGTGTGGCCCGTCGTACTGGTGGGCGATGACTTGGCCAGGCCCCTTGCCTCATCGTCTCCTCGAGTTGAAGAAGTTCTCTAAAGCGGTCACATATATTACTTGCTTTCCCACCAGGACTGATGCATGGCACGAATCTTCTCATCTGATGTGTACAGACTAAAGGAAACTGAACACATTTAGAATGATATGAACAATAGCATAAATATTAAAATATAGTGACATTAGTTCTCATGTATTGCCAGTAGCTAGGTTCTCAGACCTCATTGCGCGTGCTAAACTCTTTCTACATTGTTCTTCTTGTTATATTTACTCATGATGAAGTTTATCTTATAAATTAGACACAGTACAAAATTAGCACTATATAATAATTATATAAAAGTTGTTAACACATATTAGGATAAAAATTATGGGGAGGAAATCTATTTGCTTGAATTTTTAAACTCAGTGTTTTCAGTTTTTGATTGAATGAAGGTAATAGAAGCCATAGGCAGTGACTACAGATCAGGATGAGTTTCTTTTGAGGACAGTCTGGTACCCAGGTGTGTGGCATTGCCCGAGCTCTGTCTGACTACAAAGGGTAAATACTGGTTTTATGAAATATATTCTTGCTATCAGCCCAGGCTGGACTCCAGTTCTCCATCCTCCTGCTTCTGCCTCTGAGTACTGGAATTACAGGTGCATGCCCCCCTGTGCTCAGTGTGGACATTTTTACTTGGTCATCAGTATAAGAGAAACTGCTAATCTCTCTGGCTCATCTGTGCTACCCACTGTAATGTCTTACAGCAATTTTAATTAGAAATGTTTACTTCTGGGTCTTTTATAGTTTTCAATCTAATTTTAGGCTAGATGGCCATTCCTAATCCTACCTGCCCAGTGTAGAGCCTCTGTCTACTAGCGACTTAACAGTTTTCTTAGAACATATGTAAACTACTTGGTTATCTTGAGCCTTTCCCAGGCTCTTCTTCCTGCATTGGCTGCAGTTTTCTATTAGAATATGGAAGAATATTAGCATATTCTTCAAGGTTCAGCTTGGCTGTCATTCCAGAAAGTCTTCAATGATTCTGTGTATGCTATCTGGTTCTCTCTTGCCCTAGTTAGGTATCTTTCTACTGTCCAAATGCTGTCTTCACTGTCTCTGATACTTCTTATTGGGAACACTGTTTAGGTACCTGGGAAGCCTGGCTTCACTGGAGATGTCTGTCTGCACTGGGTATGTCTGCCTGCTCTGGGTGCCTTGTAGGTGGAAATTTCCTGTCCCTACTGCCTGGTCCTAAATATCCACTCTGACACTTAATACTAATTACAGATTTTTGGCCAACAGCTCAGGCTTATTACTAACCAGCTCTTACATTGTAAGTTAACCCATATTCCTTATTTGTGCTGGAACATGTGCTTGGCATGTTCATCTCCTACTCCCTCTGCATCGGGCTGGCAACTCCTGACTCTGCCCTTCCTCATCCCATCATTCTCAGTTTGGCTTTCCTGACTAACTTTATTCTGTTCAGCTATTGGCTAGTCAACTTGTTTATTAAACCAATCATAGCAACATATATTCTCACAGTGTAAAGGAATAGTCCACAGCAGTGCCTGGCTGCACTGGGGGTGTCTGTCTGAACTGGGGTTGTCTGACTGTACTGGGGGATGCCTGGCTGCATTGGGGGTGTCTGGCTGCACTGGGGGTGTCTGACTGTACTGGGGGATGCCTGGCTGCACTGGGGGATGCCTGGCTGCACTGGGGATGTCTGGCTGCACTGGGGGTGTCTGGCTGCATTGGGGGTGTCTGACTTCACTGGGGGTGTCTGGCAGCACTGGGGATGCCTGGCTGCACTGGGGATGCCTGGCTGCACTGCACTGGAGATGCCTGGC
>NC_022031.1:58517880-58543255 GCF_000317375.1 Microtus ochrogaster | reverse complement strand
CCTGGCTGCACTGGGGATGTCTGGCTGCACTGGGGGTGTCTGGCTGCACTGGGGGTGTCTGACTTCACTGGGGGTGTCTGGCAGCACTGGGGATGTCTGGCTGCACTGGGGATGCCTGGCTGCACTGGGGATGCCTGGCTGCACTGCACTGGGAGTGCCTGGCTACTGCTGAGATCAGATCCTTTAGCTCTATCTACCCTGTGGTCACTCCACTCAAAATGTGTATTCAGTTCAAATATACTATAAAGAAATTCTTCTCCAGTCACTGCTTTTAAATTACATGGTAAATTTGTTTTCATCAAAGGATTATGAGGCTTAGAAAGCTTTCGGTAAATGTTTGTTCATCAAATTGTCACATGACTCTCTGATTTTGTAGAGTATTCCTTTGGGAGCTCTTTCTACATCTCTTAAGCATCATGGCAAGGTTTGTTAAAGTGCAGATAAGAAATGGGGACCTGTAGTAACAGCATCAACTAGTTTCAGCTTCTCTTCCCAACTCTGTCACTATGGGGAAATGCGACATGTCATCAGAACCACCACTTCGTTGCTTCATTGGAATTTCATTCAAATCAGTGTCATCCCAACAAGGAATCTGCCAAGCAGTGCCAAAGAATCAGGGCCCAGAATGTAGTGTGATGTGGAAACAAACTGCTGAGTTAACTGTTTTCCTCATCAGCAACATTTGTAGACAGGGAGTGTAGTCTGCAGAGGATTTCACTGGGTGGAGTCAGAGTGATGATTTACTTTGGTGTATGAACAGTCAATCTTAAGGGATAGATCGAAAGTACATTTATGTGGCACCTCAAACTAAATTTAGAATTTTGTTCCCTCCCTCCCTCCCTCTCTCCCTCTCTCCCTCTCTTTCTTTATTTTATTGAGCTCTGCATTTTTCTAAAGGAGTTATTGCAGGTTGTGAGCTGCCTCATAAGGGGTGCTGGAAACCAAACTGGGATCCTCTGCAAAAGCAGCGACTATTCTTAGCCAGAGCCCTTGTTGGCTGTATTAATATTAATTCTTCTTGGATAATTTTATCAGCTTAGACCTTTTCTCTGATTTAAGTCTCCTAACGCTAGAGGATGACCCTAAGATGTGGCTTAGTTCATTGATCGATCTATGGCAGAGGGCAGATTTCCCCTAACCATATTCTTGTCTCTTGATCAGTGGCCAGCTTAAAAGTCACAGTAAGGAACCGGGCAGATGACTCACTGGTTCCAGCAATCCTATTCCTGCAGAGGACCCGAACTCGGTTCCCAGCACCAAGTGGCTAGTTACTAGGTGGCTAGTAACTGATTGTAACTCTAGTTCTAGGGCATCTGACACACCGGTGCATAATTTAAAATAGATCTTTTTTTTTAAAAGTCTCAAGAAGGATTTGTTTCTTTATCTATTCCTGGACTGAAATAAAAACTTAAAACATCCACATTATGACCAAGGTCCTATCTGAATGGCAAGCGTAAGTGAGTGAAACCTGGACAGCTGAAATTTGCCTCAGTATGGTTCCCATTTTGACTTTGCAAATTCAGTCTTTAGAGCCCAGGGGAGCTTCTTGGGACAATAACAGCAGCATAATCAAAATGCCTCTCGTGTGTCAATCTTGTGACATCATTCAGCCGTGTCGTTTTCTCTCTTCAGTTCTGTCAGGAGGACCGTTGCCTCAGGGACATGAGTTTGAACTGTATGAAGTCAGATTTCACTGGGGAAGAGAAAACCAGCGTGGTTCTGAGCACACAGTTAATTTCAAAGCTTTTCCCATGGAGGTAAGACTAATAATCCTGTAAAAATCTCATTACTTAGTAAAGAATTCGGCAATTGACTGAAAATGCTTATTTTTGAAAGTAGTTGTGTAACTCTGGAATTTCATATTTGTGCTGTGATGAAGGAGAGCCTAAGAAAAGTTGGCTGGGGGCAGCTGATTAGGCCCACTGTGTACGTTCATCATGACCCCTGCCGCCTCAGGTCATAGAGGATGTGCCCACATGCACGCACACACACACTTACACAGGCACGCATGCGTGCACAGCTGAAGTACTCCCTATACATGAATTCATATACATTCTTTAATACCCAGCTAAAGTATCATATTTCCTATTGTACCTTTTCTGGGTTCCTGGCCTGGGTGGAATTTATCATCCTGTTCTAATGTCCCAGACGACTTGATGGTTTCCTGTCATGTGCTCATCCCGTGGATTCGCTCATGTCTAGTCCACTGACTTCTTTCGCTATGGTATTTTGAGGACAAGGTCTCCTATTCATTCCAATGCTGCCTCTTTTCATGTACCTCCTGCCGGGTTCATCACAAAAGTTCGTGAGATTATGGGATGTCGCTGTTGGTGCATTTTTTGTATTTCTTTTTTTTTGTATTTCTTTTCGTAAGGAATCTTAGTTCTCCCCAAGAAGCAGATGTTCACATGGATCTAAAAACCAACCTCTCTTTCTTCCTCCCTCTCTCTCCCCTCCCTCTTTTCCTCCCTTCCTTCCTCTCTCCGTCCCTGTTGTTTTAATTAGTTTCTAAGTCTTCACACCTTAACTACATCAGGCCTCATCTCCAGCTCCATTTAGAATCATATAGACAACTGTCTAGAGGCTTTTCTGATTCGGATACTTGGCAGACATTACAGAGTACAGATCATCTAACATCTTCTTGAGAAAGAACTGCTTTGAGGTTTGCTGCAATACTAGGCTTCTTCCTCCGTCATCCAGCCTTTGGATGGTCATCATAGTAAGGATGACCATTCCTGGCCAGATGCCATGTGTGGATCTGCCTCCACGAATCAAAATCACTACTGTCTAATTTTATATACATCATATGTGGACTGGACAGGATTACACTGGGATGGTTTTCAGCATTTTCTTAATAATTACTTAAAAAATCCCCTCAGAAGCTCAAGATACCCGTTTCATTCAAAAGAAGCCAAGCTTTAAAAGCGAAATGCTTTAAGGATGGAGGGAAACCCTGAATGGCAGAGCATTGAAGAGGATATGAAGAGTGCTCCAGGATTCTAGGAGGAGTCGAAGGCATCATGATTCTGCTGAGGAAGGTTCCATGCACCTCCTTGCTCTTGGCTTTTTTTTTTTTTTTGTATTTTTTTTCCCTCCAAGGCATAGAGACATTCTCTCATTTCGACTGCTTTAAAAAAGCATTTCACATCACCTCAGGCTTCTGTCCTGTCCTGAGCGAACGTGGAGGAAGAAGAGTGTGCCCATACAACACCAAAGAGGAAGGGAGATGTTGTGCCTAGCGGTGGAAGACAGGGAGCAGGTCAGAGGGCAGGACGGAGCAAGCTCTGCCCTCCTGTTGGGGTTTGAAAGTCCATGTCATCCTGTGGTTCTAACCAGTCCTCAAAGGCAGGGTACAGGAGGAGGTGGGTGTAATGGAGCAGCTCGAACTGCAGGCAGGATTCTGCTTGTCACACAGTTCACAGCCTTGGGGAGGTTTCGTCATACTTTGGGGTCAGCGGTCTTTGCCCTTTCTGGGCAGTCAGATAGAGTTTCCTGACCTGGTAGTGAGGTAGGTGTAGTCACTTGGTGGTGTTTTAACTGCTCCGTCCCATTAAGCACAGGAAACAGCTTATTTTTAGTGAAGATTAAATTTTGGCAGCGAGGCTTTGCTTCTGTAGAGATATTTATATTTGGGATAATGGAATTACTGACTTTATTTTTTCCAGCGTCATTAAGGAGTGGTATTTGTATTCTTTGTTATCCTAGATTATCCTGATGTAATGCCAAGGGAAAACACATCAGTGACCTGTCAGTGGCTTGGACTGTGTTCTATTGGTGTGTGAGAGCTGCAGTCTCACAGGATTTAGAGGAAGCCTGCTGCACCGCAGCCCTTAGAGGCAAAGGCTAGAGAGCCTAGAGAGATGGCTCTGTGTTTAAAAGCACCCACGAATCTCACAGAGGGCCCAAGTTCGGTTCCCGAGCACCCATGTCAGATGAACTCCAGATCCTCCCTCTTCTGACCTCCATTGCCAGTGCACGTACGCATATGCATGTGCACACACGCACACAATTAAGAATAAACATTAACAACCTTAAAATAAAGGCTACGGACAAGGAGCTGGCTCTTAAGGAGACGGCTCTTCTGGTGTGGTGGCGGAGAGGGAGAGAGGATGCCAAGTGGGAGAACATTCCAGGGTCTGTAATGAGATGACCAATGAGCGTTTGCTTAGATAACTCTATACTCATCTCCGGAACTGAACAGCCACTAAGAACACCTCCAACGTGAAAGTGTAGCCAGCAGGATGGAGAAAGGCGAAGGACCAGGTATCCTTTAAACACAAGAATGGTTTTCAGTTTTTCTCCCCTGGGGATGCTGCGCATCTTTTCTTGTCTTCCCTCTCCTTCCCGTTTCCCCTCTTCCTCGTTCCCCCCCTTTTTTTCTTTTTTCTTTTTTGTGGTTCTAGGCAAGGACCACAGCATCTGCCTCATAGGCTAGTTAGCGTTCTCCCACTGAGCTACTTCCCAGCCTTTGTGTAGAGTTTAAGCCTAATGTCAGAACCACATATCCGTGAGTCTTTTTTTCCCGCCAATTAGGAATCCATTTTAAATCATCTTTACAGTTAGTTCTCTGAGAACTCAGTCTAGTGGCAATAGCAGCAGCAACCTGACCGCGTGTACCTTTTTTAGTGATTCCTTGCTGAAGGACAAGGGTTCTATTAGGAAGGTCCTCACCTGTGCCTGTCCCTTAGAGTGTTTTGTCCCTGAATTTTTCCTCTAATAGTTTCAGACTTTAAGTCGTACATAAAGTTTTTGATCTGTTTCGACTTGGTTTGTGTACACGCTGAGAGATAAGGATTCAGTTTCTCCCTTTGCTTGCGGAAATCCATCCCCGGCACTTTTTCTCAAAGAGGCTGCCATTTCTTCAATGTGTATTATTCAATGTTTGTCAGTCATGTAGCCGTACTTGTGTTGGTTGATTTGTCAGTTCTTTATTCTAGTTCATCAATCTGCATATCAGTTTTTGTGCCAATAGGGGTTTTGATGATACAAGTCTTCAGTATAACTCGAAATCAGATGTGGGGAGGAGACACTTTCAGTGTTCTTTTCTTGCCCAGGACCACCTGGGCTATTAATATAATATCCAGGATCTTTTGTGTTTCCTACTGTGATGGATAGCTTAGCAATTTGATGAGCATTGCATTGAGTCTGGGGATCTGTAGGATGCTCTTGGTAGCATACTCATTTTTACAATATCAATTCTTCCAGTCCATGAGCATAAGAGCTCTTGCTGGCTTCTGGTGTATTCCTTGGTTTCCCTCTCCGTTGTGCTAACACTTCCCTTGCTGAAGTCTTTCACTTCCTTGGTTAGTTAGGTTTATTCTTTTTTTCCCCTCCATAATTGCATTTGTGATTGTTGCCTTGATTTTGTTTCTCAACCTGTTAGCTACTGGTGTTTAGAAAGGCTAATATATATATACACACATTTTATCCTGATACTTTGCAGAAAGCATTCAACTCTACAAATTTGCTGGTGGCTCCTTAGGGTCTCATATATAGGACCATATTTATTTCTTCTTTATTGCCTCCTACTTCCTTGATCTAGCTGAGACTTGAAACACACAGTCTTGGGCTAGTGTGGTGTTTTCGCCTTCTCTTGACTTAATGGGCATGTTTTGAGTTCTTTTTCACTAGTCCACTTTGGTTGTAGTTTGTCATAAATAGCTTTATTATATTGAATGATGGATATATCTTCTGTGAGTAATGAATTTTGTCACAGCCCTTCCATGTTTCTATTAGTTTACCCCGTGAGTTCATTTTTTGGGGTTGTCCATTTAATTTATTATATTTACTGATTTGCGTATGGTGAACCATCTCTGCATTTCTGGAATGAAGCCAACTTGATCATGGTCAGTGAATGATCTTCTTACTGTGCTCTTAAGTTTACTTTGCAAATATTTTGTTCAGAATTGCTTCAGAGAGATTGAGTTATAATTTTCTTCTTTGATTGCATCTTTATTCAATTTTGGTGTCAGAGTAATGCTGGCTCATAAAGAGTTTGGCTTCATCCCTTAAGTGTCTCTTTTGTACAATAGTTTGAGAAGCCCTGAATTCTGCTCTCCTTGGAATATGTTAGAATTCAACAGTGAGTCTATCTGGACATTTTATAGTTGTTGTCATTATTACTGATTCAATCTCATTATTTATTTCAGGTCTGTATACAAATTATTTGATGCACTTTAGTTTAATTTTGCTATGTGTTTAAAATTTATTCATTACCTTTATATTTTCCAACTTAATGAAATATATATTAAAATATATTATTGATATATATTGATATATGATTATTCTCTGAATTTCACTGGTGCCTGTCATATGACTCTCTTTTCATTTCTAATTTTGTAGATTTGATTAGAGAATTTGGCAGTATTGTTTTTCTTTTCAAAGCTCTTGGTCCTTTTTCACTGATTTTTTTTCATGTCCATATCATTAATTATACTTACTTCTGTCTACTGATTTTGCATTTCGAGCATTTTTGTTTCTTTAAAGCCCTAGGCACATCACATCATTATTTATTTGAGACTACCTTGACTTTCTAACAGAGTCACTTGTAGCTGTTAACTTCCTTCTTAGGATTATTTTAATTGTAACCAACCCACAGGTTTTGGTGCATTGTGTTCTCATTTTTTTAAAATTCTTGGAATTCTAAAATTTATTTCTTGATTTCTTCAATGATGCATTTAGCCTAAATACATTTTTTTTTATGCTGTTAGGAATCAGTCCTGCCACTGCTTCAAAAGTTAGAAAGACTCTTCCTCCTCCTTCTCCTCCTCCTCCTTCTGCCCATCATTTGAGGTTGGATCCTTAATTGATGACTGCAGAGAATATCTGGTTTCGGAATAAATCACAGACCTGAACTTATTGACATGCTAAGCATTTCGTGCTCTGAATTCATCCAGGTTTATTGCTACTAGCAAACAGCCTCTGTCTTCCAGCATCCCCTATAGAACTGTCCTTCAATAGAGAGTTTTCCCTTGGTTCTTAAGTCTCGATTTCCAAAGATGTTATATTACACAACACTGAATAATTTCAAAAATACTTTCCTTTTGCTAATCTGTGGGGTTATTTTTTGTCTGTACTATTCTTTTATTAAAATGTTATTTTTAATTACTTTTAGCATGGACTAGAACATGTTTAATAATATTCATAATGTCACTATTAAAATTAATGTCAGCCTTAAAGTGGTAAAAATGCAAATGAAAACATAAAACCTTCATAGGAAAGCGTGAATGTGCGGTTTTATAATTGTGAACCCAGAAGACTATACTAAGTATGCGCCAAAGATATGTCAAGCATAAAAGAAAGATTTAACCCTGTGATAGTCAATAGACTTTATCAAGATATTTCGTGAACAAAGCAAAAGAGAGACACAACTTGAAGGAAAACAAGACAGCATATAACTATGGCTAATTTTCTTCCTTTATAACAACACACATAAGTCAGTGAGGTGCTTGGAGCCCAGAGTAGCAGGCAATAATAGCCATTTCCAAAGAGCCAGCGTATCCTTCCGTTAACTGCTGCCATCTAAAAGACTCTTCCTTAGATGCGGGGAAAAGTAAACTATCATTGTTGGGAAGATGGGTCCTCTTAAGCATTGTTGCTGAAAGGCCTGAGCTGGCAGGCCTTTTGGGAGAGCACTGTGGCAATGCTCATCATTCTTTTGTAATACTTTATTCTTTGAAAATTTTATACAGTATATTTTGATCATATTCATCCCTCCCCCAACTCCTCCCAGATTCTGTTTTTTTTTAAATTTCTAGAATATCTTTTATTAGATCAGTCATTTAACTCTTAGAATTAACTGAATTTGTCAATTCTTTTTTAATCATTAATTCATTTTGCTCTTTGATTATTTCATAAAAGTATACGATCCATCCTAATTATTCTGTCCTCATTCTGGGTTATTTCCCTCCCACACATCTCACCCTGCTTATCCCCTACAGATCTCTTTAATACGTATGATTTCTGGTTTTGTCTTATTATCCATTGAGTTTAACCAAGGCCATCTGTATCCCTCTGGTTTAGAACTCTCCATTGGCTGGTGGGCTCCCTTGTGGATGTACAACTGAAGACAATGTCAGTAGCTCATAGTTTTGCAGTCATGGCTGATGCCCCTAAGAGCCTCCCTTATCCATGAATGACTGTTGGCTAGTCTGGGGCAGAACCTGTGTGGACAGCCTCACATGGTGTGGTGAGTTCATGCTACAGTTGACTGCATGGCATTTCACAATCTTCCTCCCTACCGTTACTCTTCTCCTGCATTCTTTCTGGCTCCTCTTTGATGTTCCCTGAGCATAAGGGGCTGCTTTCAACGTCTTATTGAGGGTTGAACCCCATGTGTCACTTATTTTCGGCATTTATGGCAGTCATGAGTCTCTGTCTTCACCTCCATTCTCTTCAGAGAGAGGCTTCTCTGGTTAGGACCGAGAGCAGCCTTTGCGTTTGAACATAGATGTTTAGGATACGGTGTGCACATCTGGCTACGCACCAGTTGTAAGTTATTCCCTAGGTCTCTATCTCTTTAGGTATGGGGCTTTGACCAGGTTTGTGGTACTAGGCATGGATTCCTTCCTGTGGGGACAGGCCCCAAATCCAGCCCGCCGCCTTAGTGTCGTCTGTAACAGCCGTGGCTTTGCCACACAGGATGGCACACCCTATCTGGCATGTTAGTATTATAGTTTGTAGGGTTCACAGCTGTGCACAACCATTGATGCCTTTCTCCTCCCCAGGTGTCTGTGTAACACCTTCAGGATCTTTGAAAGCTACTAGCTCACTTCCAGCCTGATTTTGTCATATCCTGCAACCATTTTGTTTTTGCCCCAAATCCTACCTATGACCACGTTTTTTTTTTTTCTTTTGAGGCAACATAAATAGCCCAGTCTGACCTTAAATTTGGGCTCAAGGTCATCCTGCCTCAGGTGCCTGAGCTCTGACATTACAGGTGTGGATCACCATGGTGGATTCAGGTTAAGCATTTAACAAGCTTCCTTCACTCTGTTTCACTCCTCGCTCTCCGCTCTGACGTAGGGGTATTCCTGGGGGGGGGGGGGGGGGGGGGGGCACTGATTCTGCACAGACTAGCACTCTGGGCCGGAAAGGCTCTGGTTTAAGAATGCCTCTGGTGGCAGGCCAGTGTTGGGATACAGGCCCTGCTCTTTATTTAAGGAGCAGCTGTTGCTTGGGTTCTCTGATAAGGTTGATGAATG
Source organism: Microtus ochrogaster (assembly GCF_000317375.1). Taxonomy (NCBI): domain Eukaryota; kingdom Metazoa; phylum Chordata; class Mammalia; order Rodentia; family Cricetidae; genus Microtus; species Microtus ochrogaster. Next base: position 58,534,052 of record NC_022031.1, on the reverse strand, counting down.
AGCATTCTAGCTGTATATGGGCTGCTGAGTGAGGTAAGAAAGGAAATTCTCCTGCAGAGTAGGGATCTTTACTTCTCAAGAGTCCGGCCCTCCTGCCCCTCCACTCTCGGACATGTGCCAGCCCTGCAGATGTCCTGCATCCTCCTTTCTTTCCAGGGAAGTGGGGTATCTACCACAAAACGCAGCCTTGGTACAACTGACTGAGGTTGCTTTGGGGGAAAGAAGAGGTGCCATTCAGAGGAATTAAGGCTGCTGCAGGAACATGGGGAGCAGGGGGGAGGGTAGAATAGAAGCAAGGAGGAAGGAAGGGCAGTGGGGGAAAATGTATAGCTCAATTTAAAGCTATAAAGTATAAAAAAATGACACTAAGGGAACTTCTGCAATCTGCACATCCAGCTTCTCTCTTCAGTTTTATCGTGTCAATAAAGTTTTATTGTTTTCAATGAGAAATAACATCTTGTCTCTGAATACTCTCATTATTAGGTGACAGTCTGGTATCCCCATGGGACTTGTACGTTGAGCCCCCTGGCTAAACTGACCACTGTCTCGCTAGCGGTCACAGCTGGGAAACCCAGCAACAAATGGAAATGTTATGTTTCCTGAATTCTACCAAGCCCTTGCCTGTTCATTCCATGGAAACCATGGCCTCTCCTGTGTACCTTCTCGTTTAGTGTGTGTGTGTGTGTGTGTGTGTGTGTGTGTGTGTGAATTACTGTTCAGATTACTGAACAGAAGATAAAGTTACGACGTTGAGCAAATAGAAATGTTCTTGGTTGCACTGCAATGTGAGGTTCCCGCCCTTCCTCCCAGTCTGACCGCCAGCTTGGACGTTTCCTTTGATTTTCCATCTGTACGCCGTTCCCTCTCCATCACTGCTGGAAGGTACGCAGAAGATTGTTTTGTCAAGTGACATCTGGAAGAAGCATTTGTGTTCTGACTGACTTTATGATACAAAGCAAGTCAGTGTAGACCAATAATATTCCTGGGATGTCATTAATGCATGGGTAGTTGTACACTTGAGCTCTAACCGACTAGTGCTCTGTAGTGAGTTATGTCTCATCTCAGCATGCGTTCAGATGATAAACATTGATTGCAATATTTAGTCTGGAACTGAGCAGCTGTCTTTAAGCTTACATCTCTTTGTGCATTCGTCTGTCCATCCATCCATCCATCCATCCATCCATCCATCCATCCATCCATCCATCATCTGTCCCTCCATCTAGCTGAAAATACATTTCAAAACCTACTGTTTAGGCACTGGACTCAATGATGGGGAGATGGTGATGAATGAACCATGAAGCTTGTAGCTTTTCACATAATGCATGCAATGTGTGTGATTTGTGTCCTCCCCACTTTTGTCCTAAAAGGGAGAGTATTTAGATATAAACTAATAGAGTATTTGGATATGTATACACACACACACACACACACACACACACACACACACACACACACACGACTTAGAAAGGACCTCGCCCTCTTAGCCATCCCTACAATATGCAAATCCTGACCCTTAGAAGTTAACGAGAAGACCCTTTGAAGGCATGAGAATGCAAACATCATCTGAGTTATTGATGTTTGCTAACCATGCAGCACATCAGCTAGTGTATGAAAGACTTTGTGCCTGGCATAACCCAGGCACACTGCTGTGGGCTGAATTAATTTCAGTAGCCTAGTAAAGTCAGAACCGGTGAGATTTAGGAGAAAAAGCCCTAAAGGGAAGAGCTAAGAAAGGAGGTTCATCTAGGAACCGTGGGCAGTCTGGCAGGCACGAGAGACCCTTGGTTCCATCTCAGCTTTTCAGTCTTAGATAAGCTGGTAAGCTGAGCTCATTCCAGGTTCCCATGTCATGGGCAAGAATTTAGCTCAGAGGTTGAAAGAGTCAACCCTTCTCTAAGTGCTATCTATGACCGGAAAGAGATGGGAGAATATCAGGGACGATGGACCTCAGTGGTTCTGAAGATAAAATCTTTGTAGTTACCACAAATAAGTCATCCAGAGTGGATGCGTGGAGAAAAAAGTAGAAAGTCTTTAACTGATCTTTTTCCCTTCTCCTTCCTCTTCACTTGCATACACCGGCATTTATAATCCAACGACTAGGCTCTAATCAGTGTCCGTTTCTAAGGCCCTCTTTCTTGATGTCTTTTTGATTATGATTATTATGCATACATAAGAAATAGAATTTCCAATGTTAGCCATCACTAATCTAAAGGTGGTGGGGCCTGGGAAAGTGGAGCTGATAAATGAAGTGGACTAAAATCTCATGTAATAGCCAACTATATTCAGAGCTTCAGACAGTTTATACTCTGAGAGTTAAGAAAGGTCAGATGAGTAAATTTCTCTTGTGTTCAAGCTGTATTCATAACAATCACAGGGACAAGTCACACATGGCAAAAACGTGTTTTTCCACAGAAGCATATAGGATATTGTAAACATTTAATTGAATGCCAAGAGCAAAAAAAAAAAAAAAACGATGAGAAATCTGAAGTAAACTCACTCTTATCTACTACACCTGGGAGGAGCCTGAAAACACGTTCCAAGAACAATCCCATGTTTTGAGGAAACTGAGGTCTCAAGACTCTTGTTTTCTTGGGATTTTCTCGCAAGCACTCTGAATTCTCCTTACACGACTCCGATTCCTGAATAATGTCCCAACAGTGAGCTGTTTTATAGTGGAATAAACCTTGCTCTGAGGAAGATAATGACCTGACAGTATTAAAAACTGCCGGGGAGTGAGAGGGCGTTAGATGCTTTCTAGCCTTGCAATATTCTTTGTCTGGCCAACGTGCTAGTGCTGGTTTGGGTTTTGGTGCTTTAGTTTAGGTCCTGGGTGTGTGGCACAGTGGCAGAGAGCCTGGCATCACCCAGACTCTGTGTTTAGAACTATGAAAAAGGAAAACAGAAGAAGCTACAGTGATGGTTCTAGGATAATTGAATTTTCCCCTAATTCTTGGATGTGATTAAACATTTTTTCTTTTAGTTTTACAAGGCTCTGCACAGCAATAGGTCTCTCCAGAAGCCTAGAACAGCATCCAATTTCACAATATTACCACACAGAAAGGCAGATTTTGGTGGTGATGGTGGGGACGTGTCTTCCCAGGATGCAGCTGGGCCTGTTGAGTGGTGTAAGGCAGAAAAAGCTACATGCTGACTCTAGTTTATTGTGGTGGTTGTTCTGTTTCCACATAGTTGTTTAACTTTAATTCCTTTAGTGATACACATAAAATACAGTTGTCCCTGACAATGTGAAACAGGGAAGTAAAAGCCTACTAGTGTAGGGGCCACAGAGATGGCTCAGTGTGTAGAATACATGCCTTGTAAGGGAGAGGACCGAATTTGGATTCTCAACACACAGTGGTAGCCTGTGTCCCTAACCTCAGTGCAGGACCACAGAGATAAGTGGATTCCTGGAGCTCACCAATCCAGTGCTAAGGCTTGTCTTAAAATGCGGTGGAGAGTAACTGATGAAGGTACCCGGTGTTGACCTTTGGCTTCCATAGGTACACGCACAAGGTCATACATCCATGAGTATAAACAGGATCATGTAAATAATAATAGTGTAATCATTGCGAATACCGTCTATTCCGTTTCTCCTACGATGGTAGAAGATATTGTTATTAAGAAGAGTCTGGTATTTATTCTGTGTTTTCTGAAAACATTCCATGAGTATAGTTAGGTGTATTTGATGGAAATGCTGTCGAGTTACTCTGTTTTTTTAGAAGCTCCAAATGATCAAAAAAGTAGAAACTAGAGTTTTAAGTTAAATGTAAATTTTAACGACAAACGGAAGATATTTAAGACCATCTAATTGGGAGGTCTTTCCTATTCATCCTGTTTTGGAGACTCCACAGCAAGTAAATTCTCTGAACCCCACCTAACAAGTCATATGGTTCATTTAGCAGAACAGTTTTATAGGCTCCAGTGTTAGTGTCTTTCCCTGGAATATTCCTTGAGGCCTCTACATTGGTGAGTTCAGCCAGGAGACCCAAGGGAGAGATGCTGTCTCCCCAGGGTGCTATGAGAATTCTCAGATGGACTGTAAACCGTCACCTTTGCTGTGCATGGAAACACACTGGAGACAGCATAGTGTGGGGCAGGAAGGGGAGGGGAGAGGGCTAGGCAGTTGTGCCTGTGCAGGAGGGAGGGGGTAGCCCAGATATGGCTAATTTGGTAACTTCCTAAGAGTAGCTCAAATTTCACATAAGCTTAAAAAAAAAAAAAAAGGACAAGGAAGGAACAATTTGTATTGGAGGAGGAAAGGCTGGCTTTGTTTAGGGAAAAGAAATCTCTCACTATAGAAACCAGGAACAGGGAAGCAATTCCTCAGATTTCTCCACTCATCCTATAAGGTCCCAAGTTCACCAGCTCACCCTTTTGAAAGAGGTGGGGCTGGGTGGTGTTGTTGCACACTTTTAATCCCAGCACTTGGGAGGCAGAGGCAGGCGGATCTTTGGATTCTAGGCTAGCCTGGTCTACAGAGCGACTGCCAAGATGGCAGAGACAAACTGGAGCAGCAAGGAAAGAGAACAGTGTTTCTGATGCTTGGATCTCTTAGGAAGGGAGATGGGGGAGCAGCGGATGTATTCAGTGAAGAAATGTTTGTGTCTGTGTTCAGAGCAGCTCGCCATGAGAAATACGAAACGTAAGAAGACAGTTTTTGTTTGCGGTGACTCAGAAAGAAATGTATTCCACACCTGACTGATGTTAGACGACGTTGTACAGCAGTCCAGGACAGGTTGAGGAAGTGATGGCTGTGTGTGCATGGCTGAGCTTGGGCTTGTCCTGGATGACAAATGTCCAGGAGGCAAAGAAGTGCTCGTTCTCTACAGGGTGGCAGACCTAGCCAAAATGTCTGCTCGTCTGGCGAAGGCTTTTGGGATGTGGGCAGTAAAGAGGAATACAGATGGACAAGGAATACAGATCGTGGAAAAATGGGTTTCTGCGAGGCTCAGAGAAAACTAGAAGAGGATGGATTCTGGAACTGGGTCTTTATAATGGAGTTGGAATTTGCTGGATAATCAAGGCTGTGAAGGTTGTTTCTGGGTGAAGCAGCAGCATTATTTTGGGCAGAAATTCTGGGCTTTTTCCAGGGTAGGAAAGGGCACTAAATATCCTGGAATTGGGTTTGGAAGACACTGACTCTGGCCTAGGAATTAGACTCTGGTCTCTTTAGGAGACCAGGAGGCATAGGCATATTTAAGGAAGGAGATTGTCATGGTGAGACTAGGGTAGTGAGCTGGGAACGGAGCAAGGAGGAGGGAAGAAGAGGGAGCTGTGAATGATATGGAAGAAGACATAGATAGACAAGGCAGATTAGAGCTGGCCATTGGGAAGCTGCTGAGCCATGGGACATGAATAATGAACTAGTAAAGAAATAATGCAATCCTTCAGATTGAATAACCCTAATCCTGGGCACCAGAAGTACTTCTGATCTATAGTTTTGGAATAAACGCTTGTAACAGTGAGATATGATGGGCTTGATTCAAGTCTGAATAGGAGATCCATATGCATTCCATATAAACCCTGCACACATGGCTTAACGGTGAATTGTTAGTGTGTTTATAATATACATGAAACGGAGCTTCACAGTGTGGCGTTTTCTACTTATGATGTCATGTTAGTTTTGAAAAAGGTTTGGATTTTGTAGCATTTTGGACTTCAGGTTTTGGGGTTGGGGATGTTTGTTGCATGGTTGAAAACATTGAGTTACTACAGTAGGGAGATGATGTAAGGAACTAGAGAGCGAGTTCGTGGGTTTTAACATTTTTATCTTGGAACTGTCTACAGTGCTTTTAGTTCTGCCCGCTTTCAAATTGCACAGAGAATAATAACAGGAGGTCCTAGCCCCAAAGATGCCCTTGGCTATGTATAAGGGGAAGACATAAACATGTGTGAAGCTTTGCTAAGCTGATTATAATTGGAGTCTTAAGTACAATAGCAAACTCTCCATGTAGGTATTAACCCAACACTATTAATTTTATTTATTATTAATTGCATTCCTTATCTATTGTTAATCACATTTAATTCGCACTGCCAAGGGGGAAGTTTGGCTTTAGAATGCTCTCTCCCTGTTTTGGTCCAAGTGTCTTAATTTATTGATCTCCACAGGAGAATGTGTATTTTTCCTTTGGTTTCCTAGGCAACACCGACCACACATCTTATCTGGTGATGTTGTTTTGGAGGTATTTATCTTGCTAGCTTTGTTCCCTGAAACTGCCACCACTTGCTGCTGTTGATTGCTGCTTCTGGGGTCTCTATTTCTTTATCTACTTCCATTACCTATGGAACTTTCCAACATCATTATCCATATTTTGTCATGCATTGGTAGAAGGAGGTCTCATCAGTTCCATATTTTCATATATAAAAAGGTAAAGACCATAAAGACTATGGACTGAGAGAAGTGCTCTAGGAAGCATTAGCTTTTCTAAGTCTCCTACAGTTGCCTATATCAAAATTTTAATAGACATAGTTTTGACTTTGAAGTGAAAACCAGTTTTGTGTCAAGCAATATAGAATTTTACTTAAAATGATTAGAATTTACAGTATTTATGGTCCTGGTCTAGAGAGAGCTAAAAGCTTTTGGGGAACTAGAGTTTTGCTTCTTGATTCCAGCCTGAGTTCTCCATACAGGGTGGGGACTGACTTGAGCGTGCAGGTGTTGCTCAGTGACTGAGTGCTGAATCCCCTGGGATGCTGAGATTTATGGCAAACGATACTGCCCTTCTCCACAGACCTTCTGTTTTGGAGAAATCAGAAAAAGATAGTATAAAGACTGACCAAATAGCCTGAGTCAGTTTTTGCTTGATGCCCAGTAAGCATGTATGTGATACTTCTCATGAGTTGAGTTTTGAGCATGAGGCCTTGGGGGAAATGATATTATTAATGATGCAGCTTCTTTGTCATCTTATAAACACAACCACATGTTCTTTCCTTTGCGCTTGTTATTAACATTAATGTATATTTCATGAGAATGATCTGCACAGCTAAGATAATAAAGATGGCAAGTACAATTTATGTACCACACAAACAGCTGTGATGACACGGGATGACCCTATCTAGATCCATACAAGCCCTGTGGACACTTGAAACACTTTTGTCATTGATGATAATTGCCATGTTTCTCTTTCTTTTCTTGAGACTGTGTCTGGCTGTGTAGCCCAGTCTGTCCTCCCCTCTTGTGCTGGGCCTATAGGATTTCACACCCATGTAGGTACTACCACACCCATAAAATTTGTTTATTTATTTATTTTTCTATTATTTTTGCTTTTTGGGGTGCTGAATGCCTTTTACATGCTAGGTAAGCACTCTGTGGCTCAGCTGCATCTCCACCCTGATGATAAATCTCAGATTGTGAATAAGGTATATAGTATCTAGAAATGTTTCCCCAGATCAACATAGTTGCATAAAATGTACATTTCGTGCCAGAAAGTTTAAGTGAAGCTTCTCATCTGAATTCTGGCTCTTACGCATTGATCGCTTTCCTGTGTTCAGGTGACCATTTTGTTTGATTTTGAACTCTGACTGTTTCTGTTCAAATTCCACTTTAGCCAAGCAACCTGATACTGTAGATTCGCACAACACTGGGCAGGATCTGGTCTCTGTTTGGATCAGTCATTTCTTAAGCTCCAGTTTTATAAAATACCCTTTACAATTGTTTGATAACCTCGAGTCGTCTCTAGCGCCATGGGAGTCTTAGCGGATCTCAGGAGTGCCCTCCCCTTTGATTCAAACCAGAGCGCCAGCAATGTGGTTCACAGGGAGTTGGCTGAAGAATAGCTCTTTGTGCCACTCTCTTGAGCAACTCTCTCGAGTTGGATTAGCATGTTTTGATTTTAAAGTGAGTTACAAAACGTACATAAATAAGGAAGTACTTTGTGAGAAAAGCATACACGTGTGTTTCTCCGGAGCCTGGAGCCAGCTTAGGGCCTGGAAAGGGGGAAAGACAACTCTTCAGGGGATGATTTGGGTAGAATTCTATTACATGTGTTGCTGTATATGCATGTGTTTGTTGAGCCTGTCAAAGTTCACTCTTCACAATAGTCTTATGCCCATGCATTGTCTTGTGAGCATGAGTTTAATGCAATAATGCATTCCACTGCAATTCCCAGGGGATGGCGAGAATCCTGTCAACGTTTCTGAAGACTGTCTGTGAGCCAGACACGTACCAGATCTTATTTGGTCCATTGTATGCATGTTTTTCTGTCTGTTTTTCAACTGAATAGTCAGGTCAAGGAGCATTAAATAAGTTGCCCAAAGCTACTAAGGTAATGGCTGAGATGGGACCCTCGTTCTCTCTCCCCTGCAGGGTATGCTTTTCTCACTTCTAATAAAATGATGCTGAGTTTTGGTTTGGATAATTCCAATTGAAAAAGTCCCGAGAACACTGTATTAACAGATGAGTCCCTTGGAGGTAAAGTGAGAATTAAAGTGAAGTGCCGTCTCTTTTCAGCATTACCAGATAAATTCATTCCATTGTAAATAGTTTGTCTATTATAATTGGGTCTAAAATATTGTTCTGAGTAATGAAATTATTAGGCAAAGTATGAGTATAGAAACTTGGAGTTGGGTTAAAAACTGACTGGTGTTTCAAGAGAAATGAAGTTATGTTAGAATTTGAAATCCAATTAAAATTGCTGTATATGTGTTCCTGGTACTACAAAGAACACACATCTTAACTGTCCTTATTAACATACTTGAAATGGTTAATATAAATCAAGCCATGCTTCTCACAGTTGATGACTGTGGAAAGATGTTCTGTTGAGACCCTGTAGGCTGTGGATTCCAGCTGTACCCTGTGGGCAGTGATGGCCTCTGAGGAGCCACTGCCGGATAAAGAGGGAGGCGAGATGCCAGCTTTGGAGGTACTGACTCCACTTAGATTTGGGTCATAAGTGTGACTTAGATATCTACACGAAGGGATGGTCGAGTCTGGCTAAGAGGGTGGATTTGGGAACATGGTAGAGGGAGACCCTGAGGTGTGAGTGGGGCTGTGTGTGAGGAAGAAATGTTGGAGCCGATTTCTGGTTTCGATTCCATCATTAGAGCTGTGGAACCAAGAAGTGACACAGGCTATGGGACAGTGGGGACTGTGACATGCCAACGTCAGGAGACCTCCCAGGAGGGCTTTTACCAGGCAGTTTAACACAGAGACCTCGCCCCAAGAGGTTGTTCGGGTTAAAGATGTTGATCTCAGAATCATGGGCATCAAGGTGATAGATACGCCATGGGAGTGGACAAGGTCACTCATCAACAATGCGCGAAGGGAAGGAAAGAAAAGAGGCTGCAAGATGGGGCAGAATCCTGGGAGCGATCAGAAGGAGGGGGTTAGAGGAGCTGGAGGTGGAGGGGTGTAGGAGGGGCAGTGAGTATTTGTCATGCAGCCCACAGGCAGTGGCCATGTGAAAGGGAGGATGGTGGCCTCAGAGGCTGCAATACTGAGCCAGGATACCAAGGCCAGACTGTGTGACACGGCAGAAGGACAGTCCTGGGGTGAGCCAGTGGACAGAGTGGGGGCATATGAAGTAGATTGTAGCATATCCTGGAGGAAATGGTCAGGGCGGGGCAAGGATGGTGAATAGGGACCCACGGAAGAGAAAATGAATCTGCTGGGAGGATAAAGCAGCATGAAAACTCTTGAGGTTCTGGAAGTTTGCTGTTCTAGTTTAGGTGATAAAAAGATACTGTGGTTCAAATGACGGGGAGAGGAAGTTCCTTACGGAGGAGGGCACGGTCCAGGGGTTGGGCAGGTGTTTGGGGGAAAAGATGGGCAAGTGTTTCTGTCAGGAAAAGGACAGGGTAATTTTTTTTCTCTCCCGGAAATGAGTGACCTTGTTACTGGAGTATTGACAAATGCTTGACCCTAGTAGATGGGCTTTTGGGGTTGGGTTGAAGGCTGGTTCCGGCAAGCAGTGTTTTAAGTTTGGCCTTGAGGAGCACAGGGCAGGTCTCTAGTCTTCCTTTACACAGTTCTCAGTTATCGTTTGGGAGGCATTTGAAGTTATGAAGGATCACGGTGGTCTGGCTTTCTATAGTGAAGGCGTCATTAATTATCTTTGAGTTTTAAGGAAATAAATAAATGGGTTTGAATAGTGTCATGGGGGAAATTATCTGGAGTGGCCTCGTCATAGTTCAGACTTCCTTGACCTCCCTTCTTCGGAATCAGCTAGAAGAAAGCCACATTGTTTGTGTCTAAGCTCAGGCTCTGCCGTCATTTATTGGTGGGCAGGCAGCCACACGTTGGGAAGGGGAGCTGTAGAGAAAGAATAAGGAGTCCCAAATACCAGAGGATGCATACTCAGACTCTGTCCAGCACCTGAAAGAAAAAGATGAAATAAAAGTTACCCAGAAAGGATGTAAGCAGTGATCCTGCTGAACCTCATGGAGGCTCCCAGGGACCACACCAGGGGGTGGGAGTTTGAGGAAGTAAAACCTATTATCCCATTAAAGAATAGTTAATCGTTTAGCCTTTTCGCACACAGCTTAGGTAGACCCACCTCCGTCAGAGCTGGTTCTTTTGTCCGGTGATTGACCTGCCAGGGTATTAACTTTTATTTTATTAATTAAAAAAGTAAAACCACATATCGTTTTCCCTTTCTAATTCCTCCTTCCACTCCTCCTACATGGTCCCTCTTATTCTCTCAAAACCATGGCCCCTTTTTCTTCATTTCTGCTGTCTGTGTATAAATGCACACACAACCTCATTCTGCTCATTGTTACTGATGTGTATATGATTGCGATTTCAGGGCTGACCACATGGTATTGGATATACACGTATGGGCTTATCTCTAAGGCAGACGATTTAGACTGTTTTAGCATTACTTACGTGCCTGTAGTTCTTTTTTCTTATCATTTCCCAAGGTCATTTATCTCAGGCCCACAGGCAGATTGATGCTTAAGCTGAGAATGAGGATTGGTTTTCGGTTTATCGAGACAGGGTTTCTGTATAGCCCTTGCTGTTCTGGAACTAGCTCTGTAGACCAGGCTGGCCTCGAACTCAGAGATCCGCCTGCCTTTGTCTCCCGAGTGCTGGGATTAAAGGTGCGTTACGTCATTGCTGTGACCAGATATACCCAAGAAATGCAGCATAAGACAAGATTTATTTGGAATTGTGGCTTCCAGAGGCCTGAGTCCTGGTTCTGAAAAGCTCATTCCATGGCCGTCTGATAGTATATGCTTGGACTGGACACCCCGGCAGCAGGAGCTTCTGAGAAAAGGCTCTTTACTCTCTGGTGGCCAGGAAGTAGTGTGTGTGTGTGGGAAGGAGAGGGGGGTGAGGTGTAATCCTCAATGGTGATCCACTTCCATCAGCTAGGTTCCACCCTCTGTAGCTTCTAACCACCTCCCTAAATAGCACTCCTATTGGCCCTCAGCATGAGAGCTTTTGGGATATCTCCAGACCGTAACCGGTGTGTCTCCCTACCTGTAGTCTCCATTCTCCGGCAGCTCTAGTTTCGTGTCAGAGGTCTAGAACAAGGCACCACGTTCTAAAACTGAGCCCATCCTTCTTTTGATGGCATATTGGTGTGTGTGGGGGATCTTAGCTCTCCGCTTTTTCTTCCTCGTCTCAGGTATCTGTTAATTTCGATTCTCATCTCGTCTGTTCCCCTATGCTCCTGGCTCACAGCTTACCTCCTTCTCCAGTTCGTTTTTCTATCACATCCAGGGAGGCCAGAGGGTAGAGAGAGGATTCCCAGGGTTGAGAAAGGCGAGGTAGGAGGAAGGGAACCAGAGCGGAGAAGTCCTGGGGAGTATGGGTCACTCTCGCATTGAGCATTAGATCCTTAAGTGGGGAAGAAAGGGATTAAGGACATCTGTGCCAGATCGGAGTAGGAAATACAGGAAATGAGAGACTCTGAGCAGAGGGGACTTGAAGGCTGGGCTCCAGAGAGGTCAGTGGGCCTCTGTAATGCCAGTGGGCGGGGGCAGGAAAGGCGTCGGTGAGTGGAGATAAGGGCTGCCGTCTGAGACCCCGGAGATGCCGCATTGTGCCGGAGTCAGCCAGAGCGGACCTCTGAAAAGAACTGGTGTCAGAGCTAGAACTGTTCTGCTAGCCCAAACATGGAAACCTCTGAAAGGAAATGCCATTAAGCATTTGCTGACAGGAGACTTCAGCAAACTCACGGGAGTGCCCGGAGTACTGGTAGGTCATAGAGTCTTTCAGAGTTTATGACTTTTTTCCATTGTAGTGATTCACTCTTCTGTGGTTTAACGCTGTCATGTTATTTCTGTTAATAATAAACCTGTTTATCTTGAAGATAGCTTTCTGTTAAGCTTCCATGGAATCTTGAAACCTTTTTCTCAGTGCCAAACAAATGACTATATGACTATGGAGTGTCAGAGTTTCAAGACTTTGGACACATTTATCGGATGCTGAGACTTAAGTATATGAAGATTCACGTTTCCCAGGGACTAATGATAAAGCCACACAGTCAATTATAGGAAATTAGCGTCTGTGAACCTTGTAGTGAAAACTCCGTCAAGGCTTGGCTCCGGCACTCGAGGAAGGTGAGTTACACAGTCTGTAAGTCAGTCTGATGTCTTAGGACAGCAACCCGGCACTTCTGCTAGGGTGGATCATTTTAGCGTTTGACTCTCACTGAAAAGAGTTGTAAAGAGTGAGGAAGGCTGGGTTTCTTTGTCAGAGAAAACTGTTCTCTGCTGATCTAACAACCCATGCTACAAGCAAGCAAAACCATTGACCCACTTGAGGGTGTTTGGTGGCCACAGTAAGAGTTTGGGTTCCGTCTGCACAAGATAACCTTTGACTACCCACTGTACCGTGTATTTTCAAAGCAAAGACTGTCAGGGTTCCTCGCAGACTAGCAACAGCTGGGTCCTGGCCTGGGGTGAGGGTCAGCTTTATTCCAGTGTCCTTTGAAGGAGTTAGGTGGCTCCACACAGTGGGCCGTCTGAAGCCCTGCCGCAGATACAGTGACAGTGACATCTAGTTCTTAGGAGTAGTAAGCAGTGCTGTAAGCAGGGAAAGCTGCCCTCCACCCTCAGAACTCCCTGCTTCAATGCCCTCACTGGCTACACATAAGCAGTGCTAATGCCAGCAAAATAGGATGGGCATAGAGGGGGTGTGAGCACAGGGGGGCAGAGGAGGGAATAAACCAGGCTTATGAAGTACAGTGCTCCTTAGTTTGCAGAGGACCCGACACTCAAAGGCGGAGGTGACTTCTGAAGCTCACAGGGCTGCTGCGGTCGCGGGGCTGAAAGGAGAGTTAGCCTGTGATTCCTGGCTGAGGTCTGCCAGAGCCCCTTGCTTCTGAGAGCTCAGAGTTGCTGGCACGCAGGTTGCAGTCCTTCCCTGCTGCCCTTGGAGACCTCAGACACGCCCCCAGCAAGCCTGCACTTGTCTCCATGTCCGCCTTTGAAGTTTATCTACCAAGGCCCTTCCACTCACGATAGCTGTCTGCTTGGACCTCTCAGGAGACGATGGGGGAAACGTGGCTGCACCTCCCTTTCCAGTTGCTTCATCACTACAGCCTTGGTGTGTAGATTTTAATTCAAATCCATTTGCGTCTAGGGTCCTTTGTTGAACTACCTCCATTAGAAAAATATGTGCCCGTTCTACAAAGATTGTATTTATGCATGATCACGTTAAAGAAGTCTCCTCTCCTTATCTGGGGGTATTGGTTCCAAGACCTCTAGTAGATGACTGAAACAGGATCTTTCTAACCCCGTGTGTATGAACTGTTTTTCAATACACATAAATACCAATGATAGAGGAATTTATGAATTAGACACAGTACAGAGTACCAATAACTAGCAATTAAAGAGTTAATTATAGCAAAAACTGTGGTAAAAGCAATTTAAACATGATTTCTGCTTAGTTTTTTTTTTTTTTTTTTTTGGCTACAGGTAACTGTAAATATGGAAAAGATACCATGATGAGAAAGAGTACTGTATGCATTGTGTATTCTGTGGTGTGTAGCAGGAACTGACTGAAGAGGCGTTTGATAAAAACCAGTAGGAGCAGAGCTGAAGGCTGTCTACCGTGGGAGCTTTGCTTGCCCTTCCCCCGTCCTTCTGTTCAGTCCTAGATTTTCTGTGATGCTCATTTAGCCACTAGGCCTTCTCCTCATCCTTCTGCTGCTACTCTTCTTCAGATGTAATCCCCACTGGTCTCTGCTCTTCTTTGGCTTGTACAACCTGCATTACTCTCTTTTCTTCAGGCAAATGGAAAGAGTAAGAAAGGGTGGGGTGAAGGAGAAGGGAGGAGGAAGAGAGAAGAAAGGAGGAAGACAGCAGGCGTTTTAAATTATGGAGTTGGTCTCTGTGACTGAGGGGTGGTGAGACCCAAATCCCCAGGGCAGGTTGGAGGTAGGAAATTGCTTGCAGAAATTGGCATTGTAGTTGGAGGTTTAGTGAGAAGCTGTTGTAGAATTTTGTCTTGTCCTGGAGACAGGATTCTTTTCTTTTTAGGGACTTAAGTATTTGGTCTCAACAGCATTCAACTCAGTGGATAAGGCTCACCAATGTTATGGAGGGTAACTAGGTTTTCTCAATGTCCGTTAATTTAAGTAGTAATCAGAGCTACAAAACACCTCCCCAACAGCATCTGGACTGGTGTTCGGCCAAATTGAGCTCTCTAGCTTAGCTCTATAATAACCTAACTCATAAAAGTAACTATACCGAAAGCTGGGCATGGTAGTGCCTGCCTGCTGTAATCTCAGCTTCCGGAGGCTGAGGAGGGAGAGCTGCCGTGAATTTGAGGCTAGCCCGGGCCCTGCAGTTAGTACTATGCTAGCCTGGCTTACATAGCAAAGCCTTGACTCCTCACCCTACTTCTCGTCCCACCCAAAGCTACCAGCCGATAGCCCTACTGCAGTTTTTCAGCTGTAGCTCCCGTGGCCCCACCTTGCTTGTATTCCAGCCTCTGGTGCATTCTCCCCACTGCTAGAAAGGCCCTCGAAGGAAAGAGGCTGTTGGGAAAATTCGATTGCTTCTCAGTAGCATCATGTTACCAATGTAATCATATGCTGGCCTGGTGTTTCCACATTAGAACCATGACAAAATCTAAAGCACCTCGCGGTCTGACCCCCTTTCCTTCCAGCCCCTCTTCTCATTGCCAAACTTAGGTTTCCACAAAGGTATTCTAGTTCTTCGTATTCCTTGATGATTTCCCTCTATCTGTGGCTTTGGTGTAAGGAACTGAACCAACATTCTTCTAAGGAAGAACTGCGAAAATGGTAGGAATAAAGGAAGGGCTGGGGAGAGCAGACATAATCGGAATAAATCAAGTCTTTGAGATGCGAACAGACTGTGCTGTGGTTGCAAGACAGGAAAGGGGAGTGTTCTGGGAAAATCCCATGAGAAAACCTGGCTGCCAGAGGCGGAAGAAGCCTGGAGGCCGAAGAACCAGGCAGCTAGAGTATTATAAAGCACCATGAGGACTCAGAGATGGAAGCGTGGCCAAAAGTGGACGACAAACTGGTGGATCCCCGTGGCTTGTGATTAATGTGGTGATATTTTGTTTGTGATCTAACAAATGAAGCTTGCCTGAAGATCAGAGTGCAGAGCTAAGCGACTACTTAGTCGTAGAGGCCAGGTGGTGGTGTCATACACCTTTGATCCCAACACTCAGGAGACAGAGGCAGACGGATCTCTGAGAGTTCAAGGCCACACTGGGCTACATGAGATTGATCCAGTCTAAAAGAGAAACAGCCAGACGCTGACAGCTCACACCTTTAACCCCAGTACTTGGTAGTTACATGTCTTTAATCCCAGCTCTAAGGAGGTGGAGACAGGAAGCGATATGGCTGGGTGGAGAGAGGAATATAAGGCAGGAGGAGACAGGAGCTTGGTGCATTCAGTCTGAGGATTTGTAGAGACAGGATCTTGCCTATTTGGTCTGAGCATTTGGAGAAGAACTCTAATGGCTGACTGCTCCCCCTTCTTCTCTGATCATTCAGCTTTCATCACCCAAATATTTGACTCCATTATTTTTATTTAATAAGACTAATTAAAATTGCATTACACTCAGGTAAGAGGGAGGGGGTCCTAGACAGTGGTCATGGATGCTGGCTTCTTCCGTGTTGTTGAAATAAGAGCGGCGGGGCTGCTTCCCTCCCTGGCAGCCGGCCGCCTGCACGGCTAGCTTAGTTTATGCCCCGAAATAATTACACGGAAACTGTATTCTTTTAATCACTGCCTGACCCATTAGTTCC
>NC_022031.1:58510904-58516140 GCF_000317375.1 Microtus ochrogaster | reverse complement strand
TCATCCAACAGTGTGGTCTTTTATGTCTGAATCTGTTTTATTGTGGTTACTTGGTTTACTTCAAGTGGCAGTAGAGCTATCGGGCACCCTCCTGGTGGTGGCAGTGCCAGGGTCTGGTCATAGAACCATATGCCAATAAGCTGGAGATGATGATGCAGGAAAATGGTGGCTACTCGGGGCAGGCATGGTGGTTGCAACTCAGAAATGGTTGCAGCTCTGTCAAGCTTGCTTACATCAGGTGAATTAGACAGACAAGGTTATGAACAGAATCATGTACCCTACCAATTCCAGTACATATGATTATGAGTATATTTGGCGATGGGTGGAGACCCAGGCGGACCAAGGAGAATAGGTTGGAGAGATTCTCTTGCTACTCTTGTTTTGTTTTATTGTGCTAGCCATGTGGGGACCACAGACAGCTGCTGCCCATTTCATGTCGGGAGGGCAGAAATGCTAGTGTCTCCCTTATTTTCCTTCAAGGGAAAGAAGAATCACCATTGTTACAACAGTTTGAGATTTGCAGAGAAATTGTGAAGGTAATATAAAAGTTTTCTATGTGACCCATCGCGATTTTCACCTATCAGCATTCATTTGTTAGAATTATTAGGCTAACACTGATCCTTCATGAAGTCTGCATTTCATTTTGTTTTCCTTAATTTTTATGGCAGTTCCGTATGTCTCAGACTCCCATTCACGATACCTTGTTACTCTGCTCTGGTGGTCTCTGCTTCCTCTTGTTGTTCTTACATTCTTGATGGTCTCGACCGTTCTGAGATACCCTGGCCAGATGTTTTGCCTGACGTTTTTTATCAGGATTACGTTGCAGTTAAGGGTTACCGGGAGGGAGAACACAAAGGCACTTGCCATCTTCATTACGTATCAAGACACCTACCGTCAGCATGGCAGGGGGTGGTTTTGTTAGGGTCCTTTACTAGAAGGTCCCGCTCTGCCCCCTCTGTGTACAAGACTCCTTTTGCAACAGTCACCATGCACTGTGCACAGAGTGGCCCCTAAGGCTATTACTGTGCTTAGAAGAATGTGCCCGGGCCCCTAGAGGGCAGGTACAAGCAATGACCGACTGAGCTGGGAAGAACAGCAAGCCAAAGTAGACGTCACACCCCCAAACAGGCAGAAAACAAAAAGTCATGCTTTTAAAAAGGGGATGAATGTTTTGTTTCTGGAAAAAAGTTCCCCATAGTATTTTATGAGAAGAACACATCCTTTAAATTCTGTGATATGATGGATAAAGATTTCCTTCTGCTGGAGGGAGGGCTCGGAGCTTCGTCGATCGAGCAGGAGCCACGGCCTCTTATCTGTACCACGGGGCTGCTTTTGACAGCCATTGTTGCAGCCACAAGAGAAAGCGTAGAATGATTCGGCGTCTTGTTAATTGAGAAAGGCGATGCTTTGATGGTTCACACTGGACTGTCACAGTCCTGGTGAGTCTGTCTTCGCTTTGATGGTTCACACTGGACTGTTACAGTCCTGGTGAGTCTGTCTTCGCTTTGATGGTTCACACTGGACTGTTACAGTCCTGGTGAGTCTGTCTTCGCAGCCTGGCCTCCAGCCGCTGATTCCAATGCTGAGTCTGCTGCCTCCCTCTAGTGGTCAGCTTTATTTTTTTTTATTTATTGAATACCGATTCTTTTTTTTTTTATACAATCTATCATTATCATAGTTTCCCCTCCCTCTATTCCTCCCAGTTCCTCCACACCTCCCCTACCTCTCAGATAAAACTGTATCTGTCGTCGAAGAAATGGCCTTTTTCTAAAATTACATTCTCCTCCCCTCAACAGTTTGCTGTTTCTGGATATTCTCAGGTAATTGAAATAATCTGTCAGATTTTGAGAATGGCTTTTTAGGTTTCTTATATGCAGGTCACAATCCAATCTCCCCTCTCTGTCGGTACTAGGGTTTACACTTAGGGTCTTTACCTCTCTGCCTACCTCTCTACCACTAGGCACACACACCCTGCCTCCATCCTTCCAACGAGCAACCGTTTGTCTAGACCTGTGGTTTTGCTCCCTTGCCATCCACAGCCTGGATTTGGAGAACGACAGCTCATCAGGTGTGGAACTTTGAGTCTCCCTGAGCTGGACAGAAGGAGGGAGACTCTTACAGAGAACTTTGCTGGGAGCAGTAGGTCTGTTTCGGACCGACTGTGGTTCTTCTTTACTGGACACCATGGAGATTCCGAGGGCCTGGTTTTCCAGAAGGATGCTAAGTGACGCTGTGTTCTCTCCTCAGCTCCATCTGATCCACTGGAATTCCACGCTGTTCGGCAGCATCGACGAGGCGGTTGGGAAGCCCCACGGCATCGCCATCATCGCCCTGTTTGTTCAGGTAA
Organism: Microtus ochrogaster; assembly: GCF_000317375.1. Lineage (NCBI taxonomy): Eukaryota > Metazoa > Chordata > Mammalia > Rodentia > Cricetidae > Microtus > Microtus ochrogaster. The sequence goes on along the minus strand of NC_022031.1, from coordinate 58,513,793 downwards.
ATGGTCCTGCTGTGAGGGTACATGGCTTAGAGACGCTTTCTTGAAGCCATTTGGTCAAATTATCTAAGTTCACAATTTTATTACTTGGAGGTCAAATGAAACACATATAAACACTGATAATTTAACACTCCGTAAGATTTTCTTGTATAAAACACTTCACTTATTCGTTAGATATTTTCTTCAGAATGGTATTTGGGGCCTTTGGAGAAACAAGTTAGAAAATGTCTTCTGAAGTCAGACTTCATTTTATTCAGGAAAAAGAATTCAGAGTTTTTTTTTTTTCCTCTCTCTCTTGTAGATCCAGGCTTTCTAAAAAAATAATAATATAATCACCTTGTCTTTTTGTTATTAAAAAGTTTTGCTCAAAGATGATTTGAAATGCTTTGTAGAAAGCAATGATAAAATAAGACTGGCAAAGGCCATGGCAGACTTAGCCAGTCTAAGCTGGGCATTGAGCTCTGTGATGACAGAAAATGTTTCATAGTTTAGCAGACGCATACAATGGAACCCCTGAGCTGTAAAGTAGAAACTTGGTCCTTGGGAATTTTAACAATTTCTTGGGTCTCAGAAAAAGAACATTTGAGGCCCATGGGCTGAATTAAAACAAATCCTTGCGATTTAAATTGAATTCTCTTCCCTCTCTCTACTTCATGTTTACGTACACTCATTTAGCTACACTCGTTTAGCTTTGCAACTATTATATAGGCAGAAAGGTATCACAAATTATTGGCAGAACGCTTTTAATTTTAGTGTATCGAAGAATTAACTTTAAAAGGCCTCTTTTTTTTTTGTAATCTGGAAATGTGAGTGGAGCATCAAGCAGGTAAAGTTGAGGCAGTGGAAGGCTTTGTGCCGTCATTTAGGAGTAAGAATAAGGATAATAAACATAGGAACACAAACAAGTCATCTTGTGTGGTGTGGGGAGATGGGAACAGGGGAGCTTCACTTTCAGACTTGTTACACAGTGGGCTTGTGAATTGAATTAGGTGTGATCATTTAATGATCCCACTGTCGGATCCTCCATGTGTAGTGGCCTGAGGACTATGGGGGCCTGAGTTGCAAACCTAGCCTCCTGGGACTAGCCCCTGGAACAAGCTTGCGGCCATGGAAAGCTCCAGAACACACACAGATGTTCTCGCCTCCATCCATTGGTGTGAGGAAAGATGCAGGTAGCTGTGCAAAAATTGATTTTTCTCAGGCAAGAGTTACCTAACCTGTGAGAGTGAACTCTCACCGAGTAAGGAGTGGCTGAGGAGCGTCGGATGAAGCAGGGAATAAAGGAATTCTCAGTACCCCAGGCTGGAGCGCTGGCCTCAGCCACGGACACCAGAGGAGGAAGCGGGGCGCCGCTTGCTGACTTGATTCTAAAAGCTTGGCTTGGACAGGGAAGGGCTAAAGGAGCAAAAGCCGGTGGCAAGTTTTGAGATCTGAGGTCTAGTACTTTCCTTCTGCGCATGATGAGCTAGTGCAGCCTGAAAATACAGAAAGGAGATGGGCTGATTAATGCAGAAGTATCTACGAGAAGGGCCGGTACGGTGCAGAGGGCATCTCCCTCGGCGACTTTGATATAAAGCCTTGTATATCAGCTACTCTCTCAGGTGAAGATAGGCAGGAAGATGGGGATACTCACGTTTGGTGCCCATCATCCTTTCGAGACTTGTAAAACACATTGTAAAGTAAGAGGGACCCGAGTGCAGGGTTTGTCTTTGAAACAGCCAGGTGAGAGAGATAATAGTCTGGGAGGCAAACCCACCGAAGGCTGGACGGCCTGGATTAGGTGGCACAGCACATGTGGGATATGTGGGATTCTTCTCTGTCTGCACAGGAGCAAAGGACGGTCTAGCAGATTGTGGCGATGATCAATTGAAGAGCGGGTGATTTAGGGGGATGAAGGGATGGAAGACCAGAGAGTGGGCTGAAAGATGTCATTCAATTTAATGAGAAAGGGTGAATGAGGGGCCGAGGGTGCTGGCTGCTAACAGCCAGTGAAAGGAGGGAACAGAGGACCGAAGGCTGGGTGGGTACAAAAGCTTGGTCAGAAAGTGTGGCCTCTTGGAGTTGAAAATTTTAAAATGACAGGAAGGAGGAAAAGAGGTTAAGGAAACCAGCCGTTTCAGGAGCTGAATGTGGCAGCGTCAGGGCGAGGAGCTGAGCTGGTCAGGGCAGCGGGAGAGCTCACGGCTGGACCACTGTGCTGTGCTGCTTTCCCTTGTTCTGGTGTGGACCCCTCAGTGCTTAGGGTCTGACAGGAGGTTCAGGAAGAGAAAACTGATCAGACCACTCAGTCATGCCTGCAAGAGCTACCTCCAGGGGAAACCATTGAGAGTGGGGAGGGTCCACTTCTCCTCAAGGCCAAGGAAGGTTTCTGGTTGAGATGTCAGCTTTTGCGTTCATGTATAGAATCACAAAGGATGCTCTTTAAACCTTAGAAATTTTATTTTCTATTTTAGAGCCTGCCTCAGGATTATGACCTCGAGCTGATTGGCCATTCTTAGGTTCATTGTTTCTTTCTCCTGCACATTTCACTGTCATCATTGGGATAAACAGGGTGTGTGTGTTGACAGCTACACTAGCTCCTTACAGGTCATTCTGCAGACGTGTGCACACAGGAAACGCCTCGTGTGGCAGTGCCTGTCCAGCTGAGATAATGCCTGCTCTTCCTCTCCATTGTTACAGTGCACTGGAAGCAGCTCAAAATCAGGTGGCACCAAACATTTAGACAAGATACTAAGTGTCAGAAAACATATTTCAAGCCGGGCGGTGGTGGCGCACGCCTTTAATCCCAGCACTCGGGAGGCAGAGGCAGGCGGATCTTTGTGAGTTCGAGACCAGCCTGGTCTACAGAGCTAGTTCCAGGACAGGCTCCAAAGCCACAGAGAAACCCTGTCT
>NC_022031.1:58507174-58510749 GCF_000317375.1 Microtus ochrogaster | reverse complement strand
ATATAACTGTATAAATATATATACATAAATATATATTTAAAGTAGAAATCTTTGAAAAAGTCTTATTTTACTAAGAATGAAGAAGTTATTGAATAGTGATCACCAGTAATCAAGAGATGTTTTAATTTTGATAACTTTGACATATGAATCATCATATCCACTTCTGAGTTAATGAAAATTTTCAACTTTGATGAAGTATTTATGACCTAACTCTCTAAATGTCAAAGGCAAGAATACAAGGCAAAATATGTAAATAAATAGAAATAGAAATCTGGGCATGCTTTTGCCTGTCTTTAATCCTAGCACCCAGGAGGCAGAGGCAGAAGCAGGCTAATGTCTGAGGCTAGCCTGGCCTACATACCAGATTTCAAGCCAGGGCTAGTTAGAGAGCAGGTCTTTAAACAAACAAACACCAGGCAAGAGTTTAGATACCTATTGCATCACTTTAATTTGGAGTTACTTATGGCATTTTCCTATAGCAACCTTTTATGCTTTTATATTTGCATATGACACCAGTAATAAATATCTGTAGCAAGGTGAGGTTGCACAGGCTTTTTAAAACTTCAGTTACCTTTAGTTATTGACCTGACCATTAACAGAAAGGTCACTCCTTCCCAAGAAGGCCATTCAGGTAGACTGGAGCCTTGTGTCTGGTAGTTATTTTGGATAAAAGCTAAGCATTGAAAATGCATCGTTTGTGGTTTTTGCTTTTTGTATTTCAGATAGGGAAGGAACACGTTGGCTTGAAGGCTGTGACTGAGATACTCCAGGACATCCAGTACAAGGTAAACCATTAGTTAGAAGTTCTATGTGAGTTCCCAGCAGCCGTCTCTAGGCTTGATACATCTCTAGAAGGGATGTATGGGACTCTGAGTAGATGCTAGAGTTAACGATTGTGGTTTATTACAGTGTGGTACTGGGAGAGGGATGTGGGCCGAAGTCTAGGGGGACCTGGAGCAATCTTACTGATGTTCCTTCTGGGCCCCCAGTAATCCCAGCATATTGTGAACTAGAGGACCTCTCAAGGTCCTTTTTTTTACCTCAAGTAAAAATGTTTCTGTGGGTCTGGTAGGCACCAGTTGTACTATTCTACACCAGGCGTTATAAGAGAAATTTAAATTCAGAAGCAAACAGCCATCAACTCAGAGCAGGTGTGTTTTATTGGATCCAACCCATCTCACTCCAGTGGGAAAAGTGGCTACACACTAATTTTGGGACATGATGAGATCATCACGAAAGACTTTAGTGTAGCTCTTTAGTTTTAATAATTTTTACTCAAAAATTTATACATTTTGCATTAACATGTCCTGAATTGCTTTTTCTTCTTCAGGGAAAATCCAAAACAATACCTTGCTTCAATCCCAACACTTTATTACCAGGTAAGCCTGTCTCTGGTGGCCTGAAATGTCCGTTAACTGTCACTGCACACTGTTTATCTTAGAGTGTCCGTGGCCGCACATTATTAGTTAATAAACCACACATTATTAGTTAGTGAGGCAGCTTTGTAGTTTCTGTTCTCTATAGCAGGTGTAGTTTCAGATCGCCGTTGATAAGGCAGGAAACCTTTTGAATGTTAGGAAACCCTCGCCACCGCTTCCTTATTCTGGAGAGAACATTCTCAGTGACATCATCTGTAAAGTGTGAAGTTGCCACCTCAGTGTAAAGGACCCACGGCCATCAAGTAATGGACACACTTCTAAGACTATCAGGCTACCAGGATGAAATCAGCTTTCTATTTAATTTTATAAGGTCCTCTCCTTACAGCATCATGATTAAATGCTCTGATCGCATTTATGCACAGGTAATAATTACACACAAAACACTTTGGATATAACTTGGAGTTTAAGGTGGTTTTTTTTTTTTTTTTTTTTTTTTTGGTTTTTTGAGACAAGGTTTCTCTGTAGCTTTGGAGCCTGTCCTGGAACTAGCTCTTGTAGACCAGGCTGGTCTCGAACTCACAGAGATCCGCCTGCCTCTGCCTCCCGAGTGCTGGGATTAAAGGCGTGCGCCACCACCGCCCGGCTTAAGGTGTTTTTATATAAAAATTTGGTCTCCACATTTCTCTGTTTATATTGTGTGCTGTTCCATAGTGTTTCAAAGAAAACCAAATTGATGGGTACGTTGTATTGTCTTCCTACACTTACCTGCTCTGTCACAAGCTATTTCCCTCCTAGATTGAGCACCTACTTTGGTATAGTTAATCCCGAATTCCTCTTGGGCAATGCCAAGGAGTTCAGATCCGCGACTTGTTTTTTCTTATCACATTAGGGTTTTAGTAGCATGCTGCGGAAGGAGCAGTGTAGAGATAGCTTGAACAGGATGTTTAAAAACACAGCCTTTGAAAGCAGACCGCCTGGGTTCAGATCCTCTGCTGGTTTTGTATTATCTTGGACAAATTACTAACATTCTGTAACTCAGTTTCCCTATATAAAATAGGGCTAATGTGTCTCATTTCTTTGCCGTGAAGACTCAATGAATTGATTTATACTCCTCTAGATAGTCCTTGACACATGGTTCAATAGATATCAGCTGTGAATCAACTAATGTAAAAAATGGGTAACGGTCCTTACTATAGTAAGCTTGATAGATATGTCTAGTGGGCCGCTGATAGAAATTTTTGTAACTATAAAGAGAATTAATAATGTTTTTCATTGATTATTGTCTTCACAAATGGTAGTTTAAGAATCTGCATGTGAGGCTCTCTCTTGAAAATGGCATCCACCTGAGAAGTGGACTTCATTGCTGGAGTCTTAAGTCCATCAACTTGCCTTTTCTAACCTGTCCCTGTGTTTGCACAGACCCTCTTCTGCGGGATTACTGGGTCTACGAAGGCTCTCTTACCATCCCGCCTTGCAGCGAAGGTGTTACCTGGATATTATTCCGATACCCTTTAACTATATCCCAGATGCAGGTGAGTATGTGCCTTGGTGTCCTTCAGAGTCGAGTCCTGAGGTCAAATCTTCTTCCTGTAAAGGGAAAATGTCTGTTTTATGTTTTAGTTCCTGTTAGGTCAGTCAGAGCTTTCAGGGAAAAGTTGAATGTTGTGAGCCAGGGAAAGCAATATAGCGGTCAAGGATGAACGAAACTCGTGCTCATTTATGGTCTGTATTATACACGTTACTTTCTATAGAGTAAATAGAAATCACCCTGAAACAGCCAGACTTTTTATTAGTCTGTCCATTCTGTTATGTGGATTTTTACAGGTGTGGAAAAGAGACAGTTCTGGAAGCAGACTTCATTTCACAGGCATGAATTCATTCTTTCTTGACATTCAGGATACTGTGATGTATGTGTATATGTAAAGAGAGTCAGAAAGACAGACCTGGGAAATTCTGGACTTTATTCTTATGGTCCTTGGGTTCCACACGGATTCTCTAAGTGGTAACAAAAGCCATCTGTGGAGACCCACATCCACAGGGAAGCAAAGGTGGCAATGTCATTTGGGTCTAAGAGTTTAGATTCAGCTAGGTATTGTAGCAAGATGCGTTCTACATAAGGAGAAAAACATATAAATGCCAGTCCCCAAGGAGCAGAGCCACCCCTGTAAGTTTTGGCTAGATGTTAGCTGGGGAAGC
>NC_022031.1:58487274-58506360 GCF_000317375.1 Microtus ochrogaster | reverse complement strand
AGACAGGGTTTCTCTGTGGTTTTGGAGCCTGTCCTGGAACTAGCTCTTGTAGACCAGGCTGGTCTCAAACTCACAAAGATCCGCCTGCCTCTGTCTCCCAAGTGCTGGGATTAAAGGCGTGTGCCACCACTGCCCAGCTTAAAACATTTCTTTGGGGTATCTTCCTGACAGTTCTTAGGTTCAGTCCATTGTCATCATGGTGGGACATGGCACTTTGGAGGCAGACATGGTGCTGGAGAAGTATTGTAGCGAGAAGGACCTGCTCGTTTGTCCCCGGTGCCTGGCTAGCTTACACAGGCAAGATTCTAACTGGTGTCTGTCTCAGGTGGAGGATCCATGGTTTCTCTGACTCTGCCCTTCTTCCTCCCAGCATTCAGTTCTGTTTTCCCTGCTTACCTAAGTTCTGCCCTATCAAAAAGCCAAGATAGCGTCTTTATTCATTAACCAATGAAAGCAACACATAAACAGAAGGACCTCCTACAGAAAAATAGCTGAGTGTCCTATATCTTGCAGGCAACAGGAAGTGAACTGTTGGGAACTCATGGGGACTAGCTTGAGCATAGGAGACCTAAAAGCCCACCCCCACAGTGACATACTTCCTCCAGCAAGGCCACACCTGCTCCAGCAAGGCCACATCTCTTAGTAGTGCCACTACCTTTGGGGACCATTTTCCTTCAAAGCACCACACAGAGTAGGTGCAGATTCACAACTATACAGCCTGTGTTTGTGTCTATGAAAATGCACGTTAGAGTGGCCCTACTAAAATAAGATCTTAGGAGAGGTCTGTTGTTGACTTGAAGATTTCACTCACTGCTCCTCATAGAATTTCAAAGAAAGTAAAGTTAAAAATTAAAAGAGGTCCCGAGAAAGCAGTGAAAATTAGAAATCCAAAGAATGATGTTGTACCCAAGAAAAATCAAGATGAGCACTATTAAAGGGCTGTGGTGGTTTGAATAAGGATGACCCCCCCATAGGTCATCCATTTAAAACCTTGGCCCCCAGCTGATGAAACTCTCTGGGAAGGAGCAGGAGGTGTGGCCTTGTTAGAGGAGGTATATCACTGGGGATGGGCTTTGAGGTTTCAAAAGTCAACACTATTCTCTCTTATCTCTACTGGCCTTCTACTTATAGTTCATATATGAGCTCTCAGGGGATGCTGGAGATCCCATTCCTCACTGCTGCTGTGCTCACCCCTGTTGCTCAAATTCTAATTGGTTTTAATAAATAAAAACCCAGAGTCAGATATTATGGGTAAATGCTGAAAGACCAGAGAAGCAGAACAGTTGGCCACTAGTCAACTACGAGGTCCTCAGACCAAAGGGAGAAAGATCCTGTCTCTATGAATCCTCAGACTGAATGCCTTAAGCTCCTGTCTCCTCCTGCCTTATATTCCTCTCTCTGCCCAGCCATATCCCTTCCTATCTCTAACTCCCTATTGTTGGGGCGAAAGGTTTGTGACTCCCAAGTACTAGGGTTAAAGGTGTGAATCACTACTGCCTGGCTCTGTTTCTCTTTGGGACTGATCAATCTAGTATAGCCCAGGGTGGCCATGAACTCACAGAGAACCATCTGCCTCTCTCTCCTGAGTGCTAGGATTAAAGGTGTGTGCCACTACAGCTAGCCCTCTATGGCTAACGAGTGGCTCGCTCCATACCCAGACAGGCTTTTTCTGTTGCGTAGCACAAACAAAATATCACCACACACCACCATGATGGTCATGGGCTCTAACCCTTGGGAATGCTGAGCCTCAAATCAAACGCTTTCCAAGTTGCTGTGGTCACGGTGTTTTAGTAGAGCAATAGAAAAGTAACTGACACAGAAGTTGGTACTAGAGAAGGTTCTACTGATCAGATAGACCTGACTGCATTATTTTATTTTAATGTCTTATAGAAGACATTCAGACTTTGTACTAAGAAAGTGGTTGAAATCTGTAGTGGGGCTTATTGGGTCATCCTTGTCTGAGCTTAGAGGAGAGAAGTGCTGATAGCAGTGGGCGATGAAGGCCCAGCTCAAGAACTTTCAGTCTGGAACAATATTACCCACTGGGCTAGAGACCATTCCTGTCATATTTTAGCAAAGAATGTGACTGCCCTTTGCCTGGGTCCTAAAAATCTGCCTGAGGCCAAATAGAAGGAAAAAGCAAAACAAAATAAGAAACAAACCAACATGGCCATGGTTTTTAACGGGTCACTTCCAAAATGTGGGTGTTGGCAATGGGTCCTGAAAGGTAATGTCTGTCGTAAAGGTTTCTTCCTTGTTTCTAGGATGAGAATGTAAGAAGGTGTTGGACTGATTTCGTTGGCAAAGGAGATTTCAAGACAAGCTACTATTTACTATCACAATATTGATTTTGTTAGTGGTTATTACTAATAACTCCTATGCAGATCACCCAAAAAAGGGCAAGCCTGGGGAAAATGCTCTTTATCTTATTTAGTTCTATCTCAAGGAAACGTGACCAAATTCAGGAGCCTGGGCACAGTCGCTCATAGTTGAGAAGTTAGAAGCCTCCTGAGTCAGGGTTTTGATTTGAGTCATGATGCTACTCTTAAACTTAAATTGAAATACGACTAATATTTAGCTGTATATATTTAGCAACAATCTCCATAAAATTATATACAGTTGATGAATTTGGGAATAAATACATACATGTGTAGCAGGACCTAATGTCTTCGGGGAGGGGGGTTGGAGAAGGAGTGATGTTAGCGACATGGACATCAGGAGTCTGGTGAAGGGGATACAGCAGACTTGTTTATTTAGCGACAGGGTAAACCTTTTATATCCTCCTAGAACCCAGGTGTTCTTATCCGTTGACATCACATGGTCACCCCTCATTGGTTAGGCACAATTAGGACCTCTGACAGAGCTTGTTGCTAGGCCCTCAGGCATGGTCTCCCCTCATTGACTAGGCACCATCAGGACCTCGGGCAGCACAAGGCAGACTCCAGGTTGGCTCATCTCTCTGCCTGATAGGCCTTAACTTCCTACATACCCATGAAACCACTGGCACCATGAGGGCTGCGAACACGTTCATCACCTCTGTCTTAGTTACTCTCCTATTTCTGTGAAACACTATGACCAAAGCATCTTATAGAAAAATAAATTTACTGGGGCCTTACAGTCTCAGAGCTGAGTCTGTGACTGTGATGGCAGGGAGCCAGGAGAAGGCAGGCATGGCAATAGAGCAGTAGCCGAGAACGTGGGTCCTTATCTGAAAGCAGGAGGAAACAGAGAGAAAGAAACAACTGGGAATTTCAAAAGCTCATCCCCAGTGATATACTTTCTCCAAGAAGGCTACTCCTTCTACTCCTTTCCAGAAATTTCTACTAACTGGGAACCAGGTGGTCAAACATGTGAACCTGTTTGGGCCATTCTCATTTAAACCACCACAACCCCTGATACACTCTGCTGTAAGTAGCCTTGGTCCTGGTGTCTTCCCAGAAATAGGAAAGTAGCCAGGATGAGCCTCCAACATTTCCTTCATGGCCTTACTAGTAGTATCTGTTCTTTGTGGGAGCACTTAATTCAAAATCTAACTCTTTAATACTTTTAAGGCACAACACAACGTTGTTAGCAGTAAGAGCTGTGCTATATCATGTATCCTCAGAACCCCTTTTCTTTATAAAACTAAGACTTTGGATAGTTGGCCGTCTCTTCCCATTTCTACTTCTCACAAGCTTTTGATAACTTCTATGCTACCCTCTGCTTCTGTGACTTCTGTTTTACATTCATGTGTAAGTGAGATCTAACAGTGCCTTCCGGTGTCTGACTTCTTGCCTCATCTGTGCATGGAACTACAGGGACTGAAGTCAGGACCTTGCAGAGACATCCACACTCAGATGCTATTGGTGGCTCAAACCTGATGTTTTAATTTGGGTTTCTGTTGCTGTAATGAAACACCATAAATGATCATAAAGGAAACTGGGGAGAAAAGGATTCATTTGGCTTGTACTTGCTGATCATTGTCCATCATTGGAAGAAGTCAGGAGAGGAGCTCAAATAGGGCTGGAACCTGGAGGCAGGAGCTGATGCAGAGGCTGTGGAGGGATGCTGCTTACTGGCTCGCTTCCCCTGGCTTGCTCAGTCTGCTTTCTTATAGAACCCAGGACCACCAGCCCAGAGATGGCACCACCCATCATGGCCTGGACCCTCCCCCACTGATCTCTAAATGAGAAAAAGCCTTACAGCAGGATCTCAAGGAGGCATCTCCTCAGCTGAGGCTGCTTCCTCTCTAATGATTCTACCTTGTGTCAAGTTGACACACAGTACCAACCAGGACACCCCCGAACACTAAAATGCCCATGGTGGGTGAGTTACTGGAGGACACTGACTTCAATGTTTTGTGCTACTTTTTTTAGCAGGATGACACAGGACACAGACATCAAAATAAGTCTGTGAGATTGGAGAGCCACTGGAACTTGGCATCTCCTGTAAGAGAATTCACCTCCAGCTGCAAACCGTGGGAATTAGCCTCTTGAGTGCACTCAGAAAGAAACAGTTGTAGAGCTAAGCTTTAGTTGGCGGACTGGTTCGTGAGTCTGTGTGGTTGAAGAGATGTGTTAGACCAGTTGGGTTGCACATCTGGCTCCACCTTCAGGAGATGGCATGGCTTCCTCCAGGGTGCAGGATGTCCTCTCGTGTCTCTGGCCCTTTCCATGCTCCTCTTTTCCTCCACTTCCGGTTACTAATGCATTTTAGGAGTTAGCATATTGAAAATGGAATTGCATGTTTCGGTGGAGCAGCCTTACGGATCCATATGGTTTCCTTGCACTATGGCTGTCTCTAATGCCTGCTCTCTGGGTGATCGAAGACTTTTATTGTGAAATATTATTCTGCTCTTTCATCACAGCCCCTCATTCTGGCGTGGGCTGATTCCGCATGCACTGGAAACCATTTAAACCGATAAAGGATTTTGAGGGGTCGTTATTTCAGGAAAATGATGTTTTCTGAAGATGAGCTTCTCTTCCATCTCAGCTGATGTTTGAACTCTTCAAAGTGTCACTGATCAGGGAGAAGCATCCCTGGGAGTAGTGTTCTGTAGAGGGTAGTGATGGAGGCTGCCATTTGGCTAGATCGTCTCTCAAGAAGTTGTTTTTACAGAACGTGCTCCAGGCTGAGGCCCCAGTCTTGAAGGATGCTCCTTCATCTTAGGAAAAATATAAAAACCAATCAAGTTTTAAAATAAGTTTCAAACTCAGTGAGTTCCTGTGATGTGCTTAGGCAGTTAAGTTTCTAGTCCACACTGCTTCTCACCGGCCTGTCCCACAGGTCATGAACTTTGGCACAGTTTCTTCATATAGTTTGAAGTGAACGCTGAGAGGCAGGACTTTAACCTGTCCTATATTCCTACATAATTGATTTGCTATCAATTTCTGCTAAAGATTTTGCGACTTCTTTATACGTCAAACCTTGACCATTTGGAGATAAATCTTGATGAAGGAAATGATGGTTTCTTTTATTTATTTATTACTATTTCATACATGTATATAATGGAATAGAGTCATATACATATCCTGCAACACCACTCACCCTCTACACCTCTTCATTTCCTCTTCCTCTTCTTCATCCTCCTCTTCTGTGATAACCTAATAAGTGCAATTAGTGCTATTCACATGTGCATGGGAAGAGGGCCGTCCATTAGGGCATGGGGAACCTACCCATGGCTGTACCCTCACAGGAGAGTGATTCTCCCTTCCTGAGCTGTTAACAATGGCCAGTAGCACCCCAGTAAGGTAAAGAGACTGGGATCAGCCCCAAACCATATTGGATGGCTTGATCTTAAATCTGCCTGTGTGGGTAACCAGAGTTACTGTGGTTCGTGTATGTGAGAGCCTTGTTGTGTCTAGAAGACAGCATTTCACAGCTCTCCCCGAATCTTCCAGCTCTTACATTCTCTCCGTCTCCCATTCTGTGATGCTCCTGGAGCCTGGGTAGGGCCAGGAGTTTGCTAAAGATGTTCCGCGCAGGGCTGAGCACCCTGTCACTTCTTTTCAGCACCTTAGTGATTATGTGCCTCTGCGTTGATTTCTGTGTGTGCAGTTAGTTACCCTGTGACAGTTCTGCCACTGTGACACCCGTGGGTACTTCCTTCCTGGCAGGTCAGTATCGTAGCCTTCAGTCTCCCCAGCTGCGTGAGAACAGTAGCATCTTTTTACCCTCAGCCGTGTGCATCATCAGCACTGAGTGCTAGTGAGCCGGGAGATTTTCTGCACAGTTTGAGGTTGACGTCTCTCTGGCCTGCAGTCCTAGAATGTGGTATGTTCAGCCATAAGGTCTTACCTTGCAGTTCTAGTGGGCATCGAGGGGCATTTACAATATCCTTTTGAAGGCCTTCCTGACCAATAACTTGTAGGGAGGTGCCCCATGCCCTGCACTGTGATCTTTGTTGAATAACCCATATCCTTTGGAATTGGCCATGTCCATCTCACTTAAGATGCCTCCATTTGAATTTATTTCTTTTAGAATTGTATTTTGAAATTCGCTTATTAACAAGTGTGCTTTCATAAGACCTTTTCATCAATTAGTTTATGTTAGTGTCTTACGGTTTTTATTGCTATGAAGAGACACAATGACCACAGCAACTCTTATAAGGAAAACATTTAATTGAGGAGACTCATTTACAGTTTCAAAGGTTCAGTCCATTATCATTATGGGGGGAAGCATGCCACTTCCTATGAGATTATGGGGCCAATTACATTCAAACTACCACAATTAGCCTACCCATCCTCCTCTTGTCTCTTTCTGGGTGTGTTACCTTAGTACAAGCTTTCCAGTTTCATTGCAGGAGTAATATTCCACTATGTATATGCAGCACAGTTTTCTTCCTCAGTCATTGGTCAATGGGCATGTGGTATGATTCTGTTTCCTAGATATTATGCATACAGGATCCATGACTATAAATGTTTACTTCTGTCTGTAGGAGAATATAAAGTTCTTTGAGTTTGTGCCCAGGAGTGGTGTAGCTTGGTCTTTTGGTAGTTCTATGTCTAGTTTTTTTGTTTTTAAACCTCCAGATTTATTTCCAAAGTGGCTGCACTAGGTTACAGCTTCCCAAAAGTGCACAAGAATTCCCTTCTGCTGTATCCACATTAGTATTTGTTATTGTTTCCATTATTGATGATGGCAGTATGGCCATTCTAAGTTGGGAGAGATGGAATCTTAAAGTGGTTTTAATCTGCATTTCCCTGATGGCTAAGGATATTGAGGCTTAAGGATATTGCTTCTCAAGGTGTTTCTTATACACACACACACACACACACTTGAGAATTCTCTGTTCAGTTCATAGGCCATCTTAAAAATGATTTTAGTTTATATTTAAATTGTGTGTGTGTGTGTGTGTGCGTGTGTGCGTGTGTCTGTGTGTTGTATGTGCATTTGGGTGTAGGTGCTCTCAGAGGCCAGAAGAGGGTGTCAGGTCCTCTGGAGTTGGAATTACTGGTGGTTTTGAGCCATGTGGGTGTTAGGGACTAAACTAGATCCTCTGTAGGAACAGTTTGCACTCTTAACTGCTGAGCAGTGTCTCCAGTTCCTGTAGAACACTTTTAAATTAGTGTCTTTCCTTTAAAAATCTACATTAATTTTAGCCTCTCTCTCTCTCTCTCTCTCTCTCTCTCTCTCTCTCTCTCTCTCTCTCTCTCTCTCCCCTATTGTTTTATCTTTTTTTTGAGATGTTTCTCTGTGTAGCCCTGTCTGTCCTGGAACTCACTCTGTAGACCAGCCTCACAGAAATCTGCCTGCCTCTATCTCCTGAGTTTATTAATAAACAACTGCCAGGCAAATTTCTTAGTTTCCCAATGTTTAGATTTTTTAGAGAATTCTTTATGTGTTCTAGGAACTGTAACCCTCTGTCAGATGACTATCAAACAAAGATAGCCTAGGAGTCCATGAATTCTTGCAGGACCTCCACCAACTAGCCAGCGTGGACACAGTGGCATCCGAGCATGCTGGCGGTGGTGGCGCACGCCTTTAATCCCAGCACTCGGGAGGCAGAGGCAGGAGGATCTCTGTGAGTTCGAGACCAGCCTGGTCTACAAGAGCTAGTTCCAGGACAGGCTCCAAAACCACAGAGAAACCCTGTCTCGAAAAACCGAAAAAAAAAAAAAAAGAATGTACTTGAGAAAATTTTGACATTTCCTCCTTTGTCCACCCCTTTCTGTCTGCTTGCTTTAAGCTGACAAAAAAATTTTGTGTGGTAGGATTTTCACATTCACAAATCCAGTAGGTTTCTTCAGATTTGGAGTTACCCGGATTCTCAGTTCCTGTTCTCTTCTTTTAAGGGCCTTGTCTCATATCCTTAGGTGTGGAACAACTAAATCTGTTTTCCTGGTTTAAAATTGTTTGATTTATTGTTATTTTAAAGTTCATGCATGCATGTGTGTATGTGCGTGTGCACGTGCGCTTGTGCGTGTGTATGTGAGTGCGCTTGTGTATGAGCGTGTGTGCGCGCGCGCGCACATGAGAGAGAGAGAGAGCGCGTGCGCGCGCGCGCATGTGCGCGCATGCGCGCGTGCTGTGAGTACAGTACCTCTGCAGGCCAGCAGTGGGTGACAGATCCCTGGAGCTGGACTTTCAGGCGGGTGTGAGCTGCCTGATGTGAGCGCTGGGCACTAAACTTAGGTCCTCAGCAAGGGCAGCATTCATTCTTGAGCGCTGAGCCGTCTGCAGCTCTGCGTTCCTTGAAGTTCAGCGTTCGTTTTCTCGTTTGTTGTGCCATCTGTGTATATTTTTTAAAGGTGTTTCTGAAGCTCCAAACCTGATAACGTGCGGTTCGTGACTGATCTCCTTTCTCCTGCTTCTCATTCCAGATAGAGGAGTTCCGAAGGCTGAGGACACACGTGAAGGGGGCAGAACTTGTAGAAGGCTGCGATGGGATCCTGGGGGACAATTTCCGACCTACCCAGCCCCTGAGTGACAGAGTCATTCGAGCTGCATTTCAGTAGCCAGAGAGGCTGCGGTCAAGCCCGTCTGCATCGGGGTATGTGAGATTAGACAAGAGTTACCTTAACCCAGCATCCCGAGATCGCTCTGTTGACTGCTGGAATACGCCTCATTTTAATACATTTATGGTGCGTTCTCACATCCTGTTCATGACAAGTCAGGTGGTCCTTTTCTTTTCATGCACTATTTTCTTTAAAAAATATCAAACATCCTTACCCCCACTTTCTGCTTTAATAGTGACTTTCATATGGAAAGTCGTGTGGGGTGCAGAGGCACAGGGGCCACTTTTGTGTACACTTTCTCATCTCCTGAAGATGCACCAGCCACTTCCTGTGATCAGGAACAGGAACAGAAGCCTAGAAAATGAGCCATCCTATGTATCACCTTGTAGGGTCATCTTGCTCATTGGTATATGGTGGGCTGAGCTAGCAGGAGTGAACGTCCTGTGTCCTGTCGGAATGTTTTTATTAGCGCATCTTGCTTATAATGGGCTTGTGTGCGACATTTTTATACACATGACATACTTTGGCCATATCACTCCTGTCTTATTACTCTCTTTTGTTTGTTTCTTACAACTGCTTTTTATTTGCAAAGAAACACATGTCGGCTATTTTAATATTGTGCATTATGTTATTATTTATTTATTGTACTTTATATCGAATTCAGCATATTTATTACTTAACTTCAGGGAGCTCACAAGCATGGGAAAGATAAAAGTATGCTAAGATTACTACGTATTGGAATCTTGCTTTACCTTGTAAGCTACAAGTGTGCATAGATCAGAGACACTGGAACAGGGAGCTGCTTCCCATAAATGGGGGCGCGTCTCGTCTGCTAGAGCAGTCTCTGGAGATGCAGGATGTAGCTGGTACTCATGATGAACTATGGTATGCTATGTGAGTTTTACTGGGGACTGGGAAGTCACAGCTGAGTGGAGATCCCAGGCCTTGGGGAGCTCTCAGTTTTGTGACCTAGCCACTGTTGACCAAGCTCTCAAAAGGTGACAGTCCTGTCATGTGCTCTTCAGCCTTCTTTTCCGTCTCTGTTGTTCTCCACCCAGGAGAGTCTGATTTTCTGCACTATGCCTTGCCCACTCTGTACCGTGCACCCTTACTTTTGCTTATTGACCCTGCAACTGTCTGGGGCTCAGCTCACACACTGGTTTCAATAGGCATCCTCTGCTTTTCTCTTAAAGCAGACTTCATTCTGTGACCCCCTTTCCATTTGGTTATTTATGTTTCTTATTTTCTATAGTATTTCAAAGTTCTAAAGGTCAAAATTGTTTTGTTTCACTACGAACCCGCTATAACACATCACGTGTTACACCTGGCTTGGCTTCAGGGTACCTGGAAGCCTCTCAGAACTTCACACGCGGAACAGTCAGGCTTAGATCTTCTTTCTCAGCTGGCCAGTGCAGTTCGTCTTCTGCTTCCTCTGACTTGAGATGATGAAGGTCCAGCAGATCCACCATTGTTAGGAATGGGAAGAAATATACAGTGATTTAGACGTTAAAAAGAGAAATTCCAGTGGTATTTTAGGCCAAACTTGAAAATAGATGAGCTGAAGATCTAAACATAACTGAGTCCAGAATCACTACTGAGAACATTTTCTGAGTGTGGGTGTACCAGGGAAAGACATTCATGGTCTCTACCCTCATAGATGCTAGAGTCTGAGGTGAGAAGTCTGACAGCAGAGAAATAGTACCCAAAACACACAGCTTCAAATGGCAATACATTATGTGAATGGAAAGGACTACGGACATACTGAAGGAGCTTCTAGGAAGAGAAATATCTTTCTGCAAGGGCCTCAAGGCACTTGCTGTGAAAGAGGGTGCATTGAGGTCCCTGTAGGAAAGTCTGGTACATATAGAGTATAGAAATAAAGGGTGAAGTAGCTAAGACCCGAGCGGCAGATGTTATCGGTCAATCAGTCACACTAAGGTATCTTTACATTACTGTGAACATATTATGAACCTGCGCAGACTTTGACTAAGGGGACTGACTTTATCCTCCCTCCCTCCCTCCCTCCCTCCCTCCCTTCTTTCCCCCTTCTCTTTTTCTCTCTCCCTTGAATTTTTTTTTTTAAAGACAGGGTCTCTCTCTCTGTAGCTTTGGAACCTGTCCTGGAACTCACTTTGTAGACCAGGCTAGCCTCGAACTCAAAGAGATCCACCTGCCTCTCTCTGCCTCCCGAGTGCTGGGATTAAAGGCATGCGCCACCGCCTCCCGGCCCCATGTCTCTTTTTAATAGCTCACTCTAGGAAGAAATTGAATAGATTGAATTAAAGTGGACTAGAGCAGGATTAAAAGATAGAAATCTGTTGGGCTGCCATAATGAGAGACATGGAGTCCTGTACCTTAGATTAGAAGCATTAGTGATGGAGAGTAGGTAATGCATGAGAAATAGACATTGTAGGTGCTATCCAGTGATGAATGAGTAAGGGAGGTGGGAAATGGAATTGTCAGTTAAATGTTGAGGTTTGGGCCTTAGGAAACCATGGGTAGGATGCCATTGTGTAACAACAAGAAAGCTGGAGAAAGTTGTTTGGGGATCAGGAAGATGGAGTTGGAGTTGGAGCACATTGGAAAAGAGATACCTGTCTGTCATTGTAGTGGGCTGGCTGGAAGGTTGCTAAAATTTCAGGGGTAGAGATGCAGAGATGCACTGGCTAGTGTTCTCATTCCTCAGAACAAGTATCTGACAGGAACAACTGGTTTAGAGTTTCAAAGAGTTCAGTCCATGGTTGTTCCTCTGTAACTTGAGGTTTTTCTCCCACCCGCCAGTTCCCAAATAACCACTCCGAGGCTTAATATTAATTATAAACTGTTTTGCCTATTTACTCAGGCTTATTATTAACTACTTCTTACAACTTAAACCAACCCATTTCTATTATTCTATATATTACCATGAGGCTCATGGCTTGATACCTCACATCTTGCTTCCCCAGCAGCTGCTGGCATCTTCTAGACCCTACCTTCTGTCTCCCTGTATTACTTCTTGGATTTCCCACCTGGCTCTGTTTCGCCTGGCTATTGGCCAAATCAGCTTCTTTATTAATCAATGGTAATAAAACATATTCAGAGCATACAGAGAGACATCCCACATCACCCTCTTTTTCTTTTCGGGCAGAACATGAGGGTACTGGAGCCTTGGGATAGAGGACCTTCATGAGAGACAGGAAGTACACATAAGGAAGATTCAGAAAGAGGTCAGGACAGGATCTCTCCCTTTCTCCATCAAAGCTGTCATATTATGAATCTGCCGAAGGGTTAATCCATTGGCTAGGTCTGAGCCCCCAAGGTCTAGTTGTCTGCAAACACCTTCACATGCATACCCAGTGGTGAGCTCTCCTCATCTCCTGGGTGTTTTCTAACCCAGTCAAGTTGAAAGTCATAATTAAGCTTCGGAAAATTAGTCTGTGTCAAATATGACATTATTTTGCATAGAGGAAGGATATATAAGGCATTCAAATGTATCAGAGGGATTATTTCTCTGTTTGTGAAATCTTACATGGGGCTTTACACTATAGCTAATCAAAAGACAGGAGTGTCAGGCCATTCTTTGCCTAAAGCAATCCATTTCCAAGACAGTGAAGCTGAAATGTTGATGCCCACAGCTTGAATGGGAGACTCCTTTTCCTTAGCAGCACCTGGGCTGAATTCACTGCGGTCTCCACCCTGGTGGTGTGAGTGGTTTGGTAATGGAGGGAGCCTGTTGCCATGACTGAAGTTAATAGGGGGTCGTGCTGCAGGTCCCACGCCCTGGACACTTTTCAAACAGGTGTTTTTAACTTTACAAATGGCTACCCAGTAGTTTCTCCTTTCGGTCCCCTTAGAAGGGAAAGCTACAGGCCTTTCAGCCACTAGCACCGCCTTGCTTTGTAAAATCTCCCTAAAAGAGCTATCCGCATGTCAAGTGCACAGCTTAGCAGTAGTCGCTGTGGCATTTTATACAGACACACCTTCTAGATGTATCACGATCGGCTGGGTTGGGTGAGGCAGGATGCTTGGATAGACTTTTCTTTGAGCACAAGAAATACCAGAACTTGTCTGCGTGTATGGCCAAGGAGCAGCGAGCGCGTGCAGCTGAGCAGTTTGTTCTTGCGGACAGATCTTGATACTGAAGACTTGGGAAGGGCGCAACCCTGAGCACTCGCAGAGACCAGTTTCATTCAGAGTAGGTGTTTTGCGTGCTCCAAGAGGAAGGAAGAAGGAAGTCCAGATTTATAGACTGGATCCGTTTGTGCCTTGCTTTTGTTTTTAAATTAGGAGTAGGGTAGTAGTCAGGAGGGTACGAGTGGCTAAGACCCCAGTGGAGGAGAGGATGGGACCGTATGGAGAGGCTCCCTAAGAGGGTCATAGAGAGGTGCAAGGGCGGGGGGAGGGAGAGTGAGTAGCAACCTAAGAGGTTTTCCAGATCGTAGTTAGCATTCTTTTGTGACTATAATTATCTGTAAATGACACCTTCAGTGACAGAATATTATTGTCTTAGATGTTTGATTCATACCTTGTCTAGACCAGAGTTACTTTTGAGTATCTAAATAATCGTCACTATTCTCTGTGTGTCCTTTGTCCTTCTGTCTGCCTTTCTCATAAACAGATACAGAAATCTCATGCTGCTTATGAGATTATGTGTATTCCAGATCCTTAATTATTCGACAGAAAAGTGATATTTACCTTTTCTAGGTTTTTAAACTCATTACAATTGAGATATCTTTTTTCGAAGGGGAAAATCCTTCAAAATTTCTAATTCTGATTTTTGTCCTTTTATGAATATATTTTATCCCTTTGTCTTGAAATGTATAATACAAATGTATTCATAATTCTACATAAAATTATATTGGGAAATCAGATTTATGGATATGTTCTTTTTATTTGATATTTAATAATGCCCTAAGGCACGTAATTCAAATTTTTATTAAAGTGAAGTTATTTGACAGTCAGCCTTTGAATTTAATGCATGAATGTTTCATTTAGGCTCTTGGAACTAAAGGGGGTGTTAAATTCCATGGTAGTTGTTCTCTTAAAAATGTTTAAAATAATTTAGATTTATTTTAGTGATGCTTTTGGAAATAGCTTTAGTTTTGGAATTAAAATGACAGGTTTTAAAAATGTGACAATTTTGGACATCTGGAGGGCCTTGATAAGAGGAATTATTATTCCCATGAAGAATCTGAGACCTTTTAATATTAGCATTTAATAAGTGTGAATTAGGATTTGGTAGTTGTTTATGGAATTAACACGTAACTCAATGAGGTGCCAGGAATTCTCTGGTTCAGCAGCGCTGGCTCACATTTCAGGGGGACAATTGCAATGAAGAGGTCCATTGTTTATTGAAGTTTTAAAGAATATTTACTTTTTATTTATATGTATGTGTGAGCGCATGCCACATATGTGCATGGAACCCATGGAATCCAGAAGATAGCATCAGATTTCCAGGAACTGCCATTACAAGAGCGTGTGGTCATTCTGGTGCGGGAGCGGGAAAACAAACATAGGTCCTCTGGAAAATCAGAAAGTTATCTGCTGAACCATCTCTCCTATTTTAATTAATCTTTGATTTTTTAAAAATAGGATTCAGGAAAACCAAGTCTTAATAACAGAAATAAATCGGTTTGGGGTCCAGTTCACACATACTGCCTTGTATTATAATATTAGTACATAATATTTGCCTGTTTTGTTAACTTTTAGCTCAGTGTAGAAGCTATTTGGACTGGCCACAGAGGAGCTCACCCAAGACTCATACAATATTAGTCCATGCACAGGTTTTTGCTAACTGCAATAAATCAATGCTTTGCTTTCTGCAAGCATTAATTATACATGTTTCTTTAAATCACTTTCTTCTCCTTCCTTATAAGCAAAAGCAGCAACGACAAACAGAAAAATAAAGAAGGACTAGCAAACATCCCAGAATAATCCTTTGTCAGAATTGCTGCCATTTTTCTTTCCGAACCTTTGAAGTCATCCTTGACTGTGTTGAACTTTTCCCAACATGTACTTTTGCAGTTCATGATTTTGCCTTCTTATCTTTGATGAGGAAATTTCTTATCTGTTTTCTCTTGGAACCCCAAAGAATTCTAGGTTAGAGAAACACAGAGCATTATGGGAAAAGAAGGCCTGTGTGAGGAAGGGGAGGAGTGTCACACTGTGGAAGCCTACCCATTATCTCTCCAGGGTGAACGAAAAGCTGAAGGGCAGGTTTTCAGCCAGCAGCACTTGGACTTGAACCACAACATGGTGTCCAGCATTAGCAAGAGGATCAAGCACCTCACAGACAGGACTGTTTCCTAGTCCCTGGGTCCTATAAAATTCCTTCCAAATGAAATAGAAAAAAAAAGTTTACAGGATGATTTCAGGAAAATGCCCAAATACCAGAAACGCCGAAACCATCTCTTAGGTTTTGATTATGTGACATAAAATTATTATTCGCCCGAGAGTAAAAAATATCATGACTATATTGGCTCTCTTCAGGATTCCTGCACTATGCAAGCAATTCCTGCATTGAAATGTGTCCCTTTGCCTTTTTATAGTTTAGAAATGTTAATAATTTGTTGTGGATGAAAATTCTAAAGTGATTTATTTGTTTTTCTCACCTGAGAATTTAAAAAGAGGTGGTTTAAGAAGAAGTAAAGAAAGATTTTGCAGCCAAGAACCAATGTGTTGTTGGCTGTATGTTCTGATCCCTGAAATATAGTCAGTTTCATAATTTTTAACACCTAAGAATGTTTTCAGAAGAAAGCCATCATGGCTGTGGCCAGTGTATGTGGTCTAAATATGTTCTGTGTGCCTGTTGCTCTTTGCTCAAGGGATGTATGTTGACATAAACATGGCTTTAAGTGGGCAGCTAAGAGGACATACATCAGCTAGGGGAAGAATTTACCTCTAGGAGTGGTAAGGCAGCCTTTTCCTATAGATATGTAGATCAGAGCCTAGATAAGGCTTTTGGGGGTGTGGTGGGCTAGAACCCTCTCAGTTCCTGAGTGCTGTTGACGCTGGCTGCGCAAGCTTATCCCAGCTGACCTCTTGGGTGCCTTTGACTTCTGTGCCTGTGTGGTGGACATGCCTGCTTCTGTCTCAACAGCTTTATCATGGCAAAGGCAAATGAGAGAATGGGCTGCAGGGAAGTGAGGAGGGGTCGAAGTTAATAAGGTTTCATAGTAAGTCTCCAGCTAGAAAGGTAAAAGGTAAAAATAAAATTGGGGGAAGTTGCCAAAAATGAGTACAGAAATAGCATGCTCTTTATTCATGAGTTTAAGAAGATGTTTTCTCTTATTTTCTGCTTCTTGTAGCAGAGTGCTCTGTAGAATCACCACCACATAGAAAGCCATTTCCACGCTAGTGTTTCATTCTGAGTGAAAGCTTTAAAGGGAAAATATAATCTTGCGGCGAACTCCTCGACCAGCGAGAAAGAACGACCACGACACGAGGATTCTTCTCAGATCATGCTTTACTGGAGTGCACTTGGTTGAGAGATAACACGAAGCGAAGGGGCCCGAGAGCACTAAGGCAGCTGCTTATATATGGAATTGGCACATGGGTTGCCCTGATTGGTTGCCACCATCAGCTGACACCAGACTGCATCGAGATAGGCCCAGGGACCCCCATTCACCGCGCATGCGGGAAGTGGGGGACAGGCAGCTCTCAAAGGCATCGCCAAATATGGAGTATAACCGGCAAGACAGGATGTGGTGCCATCTTGCAATGGCGGTCCTGTCTGGCTCCCTGCATAATCTGTATTCAGACTCTTCTCTATTCTGCCAGTCAGCTCCCATATAATGACATGGAGATGTCTTATTAATTATGAATGCTGGGCCTTGTCCCACTTTCTTCTTGTTTCACTGGCTCTTATAACTTAATTTACCTGTTCCTAGTAATCTACATTTGCCTCAGGTTTTTCTTTAACCTCTCTTCATTTTGTATGTCCTGCTCTGCTGCTTTCTCAGTGGTTGGCTGGCTGGTCCCTGGCATCTCTCTGGTGTCTCTCTCTGTCTCCCCCAAGCCTAAATTCCTCCTCCTACTTATTGTCTCTGCCATCCAGCCCACCTAGCTATCGGCCATTCAGCTTTTTATTAGATCAACCAGGTGCCTTAGGCAGGCAAAGTGATAGTTAAATATTCCACAACATAATCAATATAGAATTAGTTAATTTGCTTAAAATTTTTCTCAATTAGAAAAAGAACACAGAATTTCCTAGTATGTCAGATTGGCTATTTACGACTTAGCCTGCTCCTGAGCAAGGTTAAATGGCTATAGAAATGGCTAGGCTGTCTTCTACCCCACCTCCACGAACAGGAATTTTCCAGTGAGAAGTCCGGAGTATTCTATTGGCTTCTGACTATTTAAATACGGTTTGTACTTGAGGGACCACAGTTTTCTTCCATCAAGTCTTTCCCAAGTAAACTAGCCTTACTAGCCTTTCTGTACTTACTGGAGTTTAGATCCTTATTCATTTAACTTTTAGTTAATTTTTGTCTTCTAATAATATGGTTAGCAGTAATTGTTATTCTTTATCTATTCCACCGATGTATCAATTCCTGTGTACTGGAATTAAGTCCATTTGTAACTGCCTTAGGCTGGTTTTCTTTCTGCAAGACTTCTAAGAATCTTTACTATGTCAAGACAGTTAACTGTAGGAAACAGCCCTGCAAAGGTTTAGCCCGAGAACAGTGACAGTATGTGTATGGGAACCCAAAACATTCTTTGTGGTTCTGGAAGACCTGAAGTGGTGACTGCTAGCAGAGCTAGCAGACGTGGGCACCAGAACCCCCCCTGTTTCTCTCTCAGAAAGGAAGGGCAGGTCTAGGGTGTGCTCTTTTCACTTGGGTGAAAACGGACTCAGGCATTGCACTCACAATCCCTTTAACGCGGCCTGGCTCTCTGCTGGCTCCTTTTCAAAGGTGGGCTGTGTAGACCTGGCTGCCTCACCTTGCCCACTTACAAACTTGTCATCTGTTTCTGTCCATTTCCCTTCTGGTAGCTTTCAGGGTCGTTTAGTAGCTCCATCTCTTTCCATATCTGTCGCCAGCACCTGCAAAGTCAGCATCTGCTTCCGTACAGCTGCTGTACGCCGCCTTCATCAAGCTGCTGAGGACAGAGACACAGACAACACACAGCACTCAGACTTCCGTACAGCTGCTGTACGCCGCCTTCATCAAGCTGCTGAGGACAGAGACACAGACAACACACAGCACTCAGACTCCTGTCAACTCCAGCCGGTTGGCAGTCGCTTTCGGGAGAGTGGTAATGATGCTGAACTCACCAGGGAGTGCCGTGGGAAAAGTAATGGGACTGCCTGCTAATGCCTGCCCTCGGTGGGGCTGGGTTTTCTCTCTGTGGCAGCCCATAATGAAAGGTAACATCATTATCATGTGACATTAATGTTCTAGCTGTTAACTAAGGAGACTTTTGAAATGGGCTTTGGGAAATAAATCTGATTAGCGAGTACTATGTTGGCTGGTGTTAGCGGTCACTGAGGAAGTAGAGAAAGAAGTCTACGTGGTTGAGTCCCCGATTTACTTTGACAGTATTTTCGTCATTTACGTAGAGGATAAGGTCCAAGTTAAATACTATATAGCATATTGCTTACAAGCACAGAGTGCTTGAGAAACCTGAAGTCTCAGGGCTGGAGGGACAGCTCAGCCATTAAAGGCCAAGGCTCATAACCTAAAGGTCACGAGCCTGAAGTCTCAGGGTAAATGAGAAATGACCTCAGTATCAGCAAGAAAAGACTAGTAGCCAGTCAGGGCAGAGGAATTCACTCAGATCTCTCTGTTTAGGGGAGAAGACCTCTCTTGAAGGAGGGAAAGGCTCAATAAGTGTCTTCTACTTGGGTCTCTGTGACAAAATCTTGGGAATGGGCTTAGCTTCTCAACAACAGAAATGGCTTCCTTAGAGTTGGACACTTATCTCAAGACAAGGAGACAAAAGACTACCTGGGAGAGCTCATTTCCTGCACAGAGAACAATCTGTTGAAATAAGAGCAGCGGGGCTGCTTCCCTCCCTGTGTCCCCAGCACCCTGCCGCCCGCATGGCTAGCTTTATAACCGAAATAATTACACGGAAACTATATTCTTTTAATCACTGCCTGACCCATTAGTTCCAGCCTCTTATTGGCTAGCTCTTACATATTGATCTAACCCATTTCTATTATTCT
>NC_022031.1:58430672-58486254 GCF_000317375.1 Microtus ochrogaster | reverse complement strand
AGCATCCTGTTCTGTTTTCTCCGCCTACCTAAGGGTTGGCCTATGAAATGGGCCTAGGCAGTTTCTTTATTAATAAGAAATCATTCCCACATCAACAATCCCTTCCTACAGAAGGCGCTCCCTAGGTTTGAGGAGTCCCCGTCAAGAGTGAGCTCATGCCAGCCGCATGGGCTCTGTCTCTGTGATGTAATTGAGTCCCAGTCACGTGGGTTCTTTCTCCAGAATCTAACCTCCCGTCCAAGGCTCTACTTCCCTGATATCAACCCTGTAAGAACTGGGTGACTGGTAGGGGGGAGGACCATTTAGACCGTTCAAGTATGCATAGCAGAAATCTTGCTGGAGGAAACTAGATGCTGACATGATTCTCCCAAGGCAAAGCAGTCATCGACCTGAAAATATGTTTAATGGGAATAGAACCAGAGACAGATGATTGCTTTTAACTGTTAAGTTTTAGGAAAAAAAATTTAAATAGTATATTCGCATAGGTCTGCTTAACTCTCTGGCTATTTTAATTTTACTTAAACATCCCAGTTAGTTATTCTCATAACAACTACAGCACTCTCTACCTAGTACTTTTGACAGACTCTGACATATTTATTATGATTATATAGAGATTTCTCCTGTTGAGAAATATGCCAAAAGATAACAGCTCCTCAAAATAAATTACTAGAATTGTGAAGCCGTGACGTCAGGTGAATTTCTTTTCCGTCCCTGTGCTTATTAAGACAGACACTGTGAGTGGTCTGTGTTCTTGGTCCTCGTCTCTCTGAGTTCTCATCATTCATTGTGCCATGGGTTTCATCAGGAACCTAAGATCTTCAGTGTGGTCTACATAATAAAGGATGCTTTCAGCGACATCTGAAGATCTCGGTCCCAAACTGGATCTTAAGACACTCTCTATCCTAGTCTTTCGCCTGAGAGGTCCTTGACCAACTTAGTCCAAATGGTTACTCGCCGTGCGTAGGAAAGAATAAGGCTGTGCTCTCTGTGGATATCTCCTTCAGCCTTTACTCCAGCATAATATCCACGGGTACAGCCCATCACCTTCATGCAGTACCGTGCCTACTTCTCACTGCTGGGATGCCCTCTGGATGGTGGTGCTCTTCGTAAATACGGATTTCTGATGGACATAAATGGCTCTATTTTAAGTGTTCTTAGATTCACATCATCCCTCTGTTGACACGTAATGATTCCTACACCTGTGCACTGCAGAAAAGCAGCAGTGATTTTTTTTTTTTTGCAGGCCTGCAAGTTCATCCTGATTTTTCAAGAGCCCACCATGTCTCTTTAATGTCATTTTTTTTCCCACTAAGGAATGATTAGAATTAGTGGATCACAGCAACAAAGTTACTGTAAAGCTAAAGAAAGGAAATATTGCTAATAATCAAAATTAGTGGCACATTCATGGCACATTTTGGTACCTGAAATATTTACATAAGAAATAAGGTAAAAACCCATTTTCACTTACAAGAGAACAGAGTGCAAACAACCCTTTCTTATAATAGCTGCCCAAATCCCAGTTCAACTTCATTTCGTTGACTTTGATTTCGGGACTAAAAGAAGCCTGAACTAGTGAAAAATGAAGAATATGAGCTTTCAATTAAGAGGTAATTAGACCCTCAATCACCCTTACAACACACCAGGGAGTGCGGAAGAAGGAAGAAAAATGTGCCTTGCTGTCGTGTATAAAATGGTTTGGTTAATTAGTTGAGTGCTAATTGAGATTGAGAAAGTGTCGCAATAGCACATAGGTTTACTCGTGAATAATTTTACAAGCTAAGTTGAGTGTTTCCTCACCCCAGTGCAGAATAATGGGATATTATCAAGCAGTAAGGTTCCTACAGAGTGGGTAAAAGTTTCGGTGGAGATGCTCATGAGTGATGGAGAGGCCTATGCTCTTGCCTTTATTTTAGAGACAAAAAACAAAACAAAACATCAACAACAAACAAACAGAGAAGTGCTGAGAAGCTTCGCTTAAGAGGTCACAACCAGTAAAACAATTCAGCTGCCTGTAGGATTAGCTCCTGGCTGTGAGCTATTTAACTGCACCTCTTGGATCTCTACCTCCTCACCCCTTTTAGATAATGCCCTGGGAATGAGATTGTCTGAAGAGGTGAGGAGAATGTGTGGGCTTTCACTTTATGGGGCACATTGCTAATTCCTCTGAGGGTTCACTAAGTCACATACGCCCATCATGTGAATGTTGTATAGGACGAGGTTTTGCCATCCAGTCTGCCTCCACCTCTGGTTCAGTTCTTTTCCTCCCCAGTCTGGTCTGTAACAGTTAACCTAACGTTTCGTTGCTTTCTGTTTCCATGTCTCCAAATATAATTGTTAAATATTCGTGGTGAAAATTTCAAGCGACACAGCAGTCAATGAAGCCGGGGCACACCTCTCTGGAACTCCACAGCCTGTGACAGCCATCACCAGTTCCAGGTGTCCTGGCGTGGGTGGAGGCTGTATAGCATTTACGTGAGGGTAGCATGAGTCCATTGGCATGGCCATGACAGAGTTAAACTTCTTTTTCCCTCACGTAAGAAGGCCAGTGGGGAGGCTACAATGAGAAAATGGAATCTACTTGTTTAACGTCATTTGTTCTGCAGGAGAAGTATGTCAGGAACATTAGTTGTGTGCATTCGATCTATGTGTGCATCTGTGTTTACATGTATGTGGTGATCCATATGGAGTTATTCCGTGCATGCCATCTGCTGACTTGATGCTATGTCTTCTTGTAGGTCATACTGTTAAGTGTTTGTCAAGTATAGGTCATTTTTTGAAATTTTAAAGATTTATTTATTTTATTTTATGTGTGTATGTGAGTGTTTTATCTGCATATATGTGTGTACCATGTGCATGCCTGGTGTTCATTGTTGAATTCCCCTGGAACTGGAGTCAAGGCTGTTTGTGAGCTGTCCAGTGGGTACTTGGAACTGAACCCAGATCCTTTGGGAGTTGACCACCATGTAATCTCTCCATCTCTGGCATGCTACTTTTAACCATTATGAAACTTATTTATACTTTGGTCATTTCTGGTGTTCTTCTGTAATCAACTATACTATGGGTTAGTTAGTGATGAATTTTCTTAAAATACTCTTAGTAATGCAGTTATATCAGAGTTTTATTTTAACTCCGAAAAAAACATTACTGTCCTCAAGAGTTGTCAATTCATGCCCCAACTAGCCACAGGTCTAGCTCTGGTTCCTCTTTACTTTTACGAGAGTCCTCAGGAAATTCTAATCATTGCCAATCTGCACAAGGATGACTTTTTTGATTCCAGCAAGTTCTGTGGTCCTTGGCTCATTCCGGACTCCCTGTTGTGTTCCCTTGTTTTGTCTACTGATGTCATGAAGCACAGTGCTTGTGACATTAGTGTGGACAAGACTCCTTACCAGTCCATTATGGCTGTTCTCACATGTTTAAAATTTCCAGATAAACTAGGGAATCATTTTAGCAGAAGAACAGAAGTAACAAACTACAACGAGACGAAGGAAGGGAAGAACATCCACTATAATGTGTGGTTTGTGCTGCATATCACTTAAGGGAGTTTGTTTCTTTACAATATTGAGGGTCAAAGGGTAGATCTTTGTTTGTACAGTTCCTATAATTTTTATGTCATTCATGTATTTTGAGACTGTATTTTATATATTTTTGTTCTGTCCTTGAAGTTACTCTGGGTGGCATATTTGGGCAGAGCCAACTGGGATGTGGCTTCATAATAAACACAGTGATAGCGAATGCCGACCCTCCCCGGGTCTTCAGTTTGGGCAAATTGTCAGTAGTCATTCAGCCTTTGCTTCCTCATAACTGAAGTGGAGACAGTGGGTGTTTTAAGTTCCCAGGGCTGTTCAAGGACTCGTGAGGTGATGTCAAGCAGACAGTTAGCATTCATGAAGCACAAGTACTCCTTGTTGCTATGATGACTGTGGCGGTCCGTATTGACCACTCTCTTTTTCTACTTTATTTTCATATTGATTAATGTTTTGTGGGAAACATGATGGTCCTTACTATTCTAATGGTCCTTTCATATAGCTGCAATGACTTTCAGTTGCTTATTTTGAGTTTTCTAGCTAAACCATAGTAGTATTTGTCAACAGTAACTGATGTATTTCTAATTTGAATAATTCTTCCCTCATTGCACCAATGAGTAT
Source organism: Microtus ochrogaster (assembly GCF_000317375.1). NCBI lineage: Eukaryota > Metazoa > Chordata > Mammalia > Rodentia > Cricetidae > Microtus > Microtus ochrogaster. Next base: position 58,482,106 of record NC_022031.1, on the reverse strand, counting down.
GTCTATGAACTTTAACTACTTCACTGTGGTGACTGCTGTACTTATTCTGATCCTTGGCTCTCTAAGCCCAGAGGCGTCTCTCTTACCTTTCCTTGGGGTATTTGAGAACAACTGTTGCTCCTGGTCTCTCTCCCTTTCTTTTCTTTGGTGTTTCTTTGTTTTCCTTTCTGGAAATAGTGGCTATGTGGGAACAGTAAGTAACTTGTTACGTGCCCTTGGTTATAATTGAATCACATTGAATTTCTACCTCTTTCTTTTGTGTGTGACTGTTCTGAGCTGTCTTCAGTAGCTTTCAACCTAAGGCTAAGGCAGGGGTTCACAGCTAATCCAAGATAAGAGAACTTGTGCAACCTATCCCAGTGATGCACCATTAGTGCCTGTAAAAATGGCCAGCCCACCCCAAGGGTGTGCCTCTAGTGCCTGTGAAAATGGCCAGCTCACCCCAAGTACCTGGGAAATGGCCAGCCCAGTGTTTAGCCTACATGTCTCTGTGTGTACTATGTTTGTCCCTTATACTTTGAATGTCAGAAGAGGAATTTGGATTCCCTGAACTAAAGTTTGGAATGGTTGTGAGGTACCATGTTCTGGGTTTTGGAAGCAAACCCAGGTCCTCTGCAAGAGCCAATGCTGTTGCATGCTGAGCCATCTCTAGCCCATGTCACTGTTATTGTTTGTATGTTCATTCTTCCCTCATATGTTACACCCCCCTTTCCCCCAGACCCATCCCCTCTTCCCCTCTTCCCCAGATCCACTCCTCTGTTTCCCAAGAGTATCAACTAAACATGACTTAACGAGTTACAATAATACCAAGGCTGGATGAGACGAGTAGGAGGAAAAGGGTCCCAAAAGCAGGCAGAAGAGTCAGAGACAGCCACCACTCCCTGTTAGGAGTTCTGCTGGGGGAACTCCTTCAGCCAATGGCCTTTGAGATGATGGCCCACTTTGGGTGTGGTCTTGGGTACTACATATGCAGACATAGAGGCGTGGGTTCCTGTTCGCCGCTCATGCAGACGACTGCTGATCTGTGAGTCTGCCTCTAAATAAAGAGTCCTTTATTATACTCCATTCTGAGCTTTATTGTAATTGCCGACATCGTTCCAAGAGGACATCAAGCTACACGATCATAATATCTATGCAGAGGACCTAGTTCAGACTCCTACAGGCTTCCTGGTTGTTAGTTCAGGCTCCGTGAGCCCCTATGAGTTCTGCTTAGTTGATTCTGTGGGCCCCCTGCTCATGTGTTTCAAAGGGATACTGTAGTAGATAGTCAAGTTAGCGGAATCAGATTTCTTGTCCCTGACATCAGCCTCTGACCTTTGCGGTCTCTGAGGGGGCAGGATGCGCGCACACGTGCGCTTGTATGGTTGGCAGCTTTTCAGGAAATTCTCCAAAGGGATCTGAATTGAATGCATTCCCTGGGGTCCCTCCATAGAAGACAAATTAAGGTTCAAAATAGGCATATGAAAGATAACATCTGTTATAATTATATTAAAAAGAATCGGTGATTTAACAGACTCTTTAGAATGTGGTCATGCTTCAAGGTTATTGTTGTGAATAATACTCACTGCAGAACAGAAAACTCCCTCTACATTTAAGCTTTCCTGTTTATGTTTAGACAAACGGGCACTTGGAAGACATCCCAGAGAGGAGAATGGGAGCCTGCTTACCTCTGTTAATTTGTCCTTTCTTTAGATGGTTTTATCAAACAGATTCATGTTCTGATGACCCGACGGCACGGTTCTCAGAAAGAGTTTAGGAAAATACACAGAATGCATCAAAGGGAATGCTTGTCACCAGTCCCGATCACTGATTGAGCATTGACGATTTTGTCTTTACCACAAATCACATTAAAATAACAGAAAAGGGAACTTGGTTAGATGTACAAACTCACAAGGATGAGAAAGCAAGAGGACAGACAAAGCACCTTAGAAGCTGGGAAGCGCAGTGATTGAGGGGGCAGGTATTTCTGTGATGGGCTCTCAGAGTTCGGGAAATTCGCAACAGATGTTTCTGGACGGTGGAAGGCAAAGAAGCCAGTGCTGTCTGTGTTGGTTGAATGCCGTTTGATAAGCAGGTACACTTTTACTGAGAGATGCCTGGAAGATACAACAAAACAGTTGATAATAGGAATTAGTCGCCCTTGCTAGAGTAGGGTGGAGGGGCCACTTCCTAAGAACTCACCGTCTCTGGTCTCTTCCTCCCCTCCCAGTCTTTAGTGCAGTGTCAAAAAGACAGTCTACTTCCCAGCTGACCCACAAGAGAAACGCCTGGGACAGCAGTGGAGTGGGATCCCAGATACAGACGCTAGTCAGTGCAGATGTGGCTGAATCGGATATGAGCTTCTAAAGAGGTTTCTGCAGAGATGCAAATGCAAAGACAGGGGCTCACTGTATAGCCTGGCAGGATTTGAACTTGCTATGTAGGCCAGACCGGCCTTGAACTCAAGTGCTGGGATTAAAGGTGTCTTCCACTCTACCAAGCCACAACATATGTCTTTATTTCTTGAACAAGTAGGATAATTGGCAGGTAGTATTGGATTGGTAGGTAGTAATTGAATTAATTATGAAAAAAAATCTAAGATTCTCATTTAACTCAGATCAAACAACATGCAAGAAAGAAAAACAATTAAATGAAATCTATAGTTTCATTCTTAATATTGTTTATCATTACTGTAATATAAATAATTGATTCAACCAAAATTACAGGAAAAATACATTTGCAGGGTGGGATGGTAGTTAGGATTGATGCATTTGTCTTGGGTGGTGTGGGGGGCGTGGAGGGGCTGACTGGGGGAAAGAACTTCAGATCGCCCCATGCCACTGGGACAGACAACACCTAATACCTAAGCTAATTGGAGGGCGTGCTTAGGACCATGTGATGTTCATAAAATCATCCGTGGAAAGAATTGATTAGAAAGTTGCTGACATGTGAGAGAGAAGAAAGACAGGCAGTCTTCATAGTAAACACGTTTACTTATTTAATTGGTTAAATGGCCTCAGTGTAATTTTCACAGAAATACAAAAGTAAAATAGGAAGCCCTGATGTTATCATTTTACCGTACCTAAGTGTGTACAGACACATGTGTGTGCAGTGTGCACACAAGCGCATGCGCACTCTTCCTTGGAGCATTTGCTTTCGGTCAGGTAGCATGCTGGGCCGACATCATCATGGCGGGGAGCATGGCAGCAGCCAGGCTGGCATGGCACTGGAGCAGTAGCTAAGATCTTACATCTTAAGACACAGCCATGAGGCAGAGAGGTCCTGAGAATGGCCTGGGCCCAGTGGCACACCTCCACACACTTCCCAATGCTTCCCAAAGAGTTCCTCCAACTGGGAACCAGATATTCAAACATGCGAACCTTTGGGGGCCATGCTTATTCGCCACATTGGGGAACCTGTGGATTGTTATACCACAAAACAATGTGCCATATGTTAGTCTACATTTAACTGTGCAATCAGTAGGACCTTTAAGATGCTTTCGGACCAGGAGGAAGTGCTTATTATCCAGTTGTGATCATTGCATATAAAACTGATAGCAATTTAAAGTTTCATTTTTATTTGTTAGACCTGGCATGTAAGTATTTCATTTATAATATAGCCCAAATATTAATTTGGTGGACAGTGTCTGTGGCTGTGACATTGTACTCATTTCTGACACAGCAGTAAAATTACGGTGGAAAATTACAAAGATATTTTAGAGGTTTGTGACAATACTTGAAAATTCCTACTTTCTGTCATGTTTAATGTTTGGGACTCTAGAAAGGCTGTGTGCTGCGGAAGGGTGCCCGCGATCTGACTACTTCATTCTCTTGCCTGAAGGAGGAAGACAGTGGTCCCATGGAGCCTTTGGATGAGGAGTGGAGACTCCTGAGTGGCAGCTTCGTTTTAACCCTCCAGCCTGCATCGTCTTCAGCTGCTCCAGCTTTGATGGACATCTGTGACCATTGTCTGCCTACACGCTGTTATGAACTAGTAGAAGTGGCTATTCAATGTCAAGAAACTCAGTGTGTGTGCGCACACGCCACAGCTTCTGGTATTCAGACTTTTGCACATGCTGCTTCTTGCTTATGTGTAGAAAGAATGAACGTAGTTTGCAGACCTATTAATATGACTGTGCCATATATCGATATGAAACAGAAGAAACCCTCCACATTTCCAGAGCCAAGTTGTTCATTTCCTGTCTGTATTAAAAAACATGCCCATCCCCAACCTAGTGTCATTCGTGAAAATAAAATAAAAGTTTTGGTCTACAACAGCCTAGAACTTCAAAAATATAACATGAAGGAGTCGTAAAAATTATCTCGTGTGTTTTTTCTAACAGTCACACCAAATTTAATATCAAACTGGTTTATTACAGAAAACAATTTTGGAATTAACACAGAAATACTTTATACATTATTTTTAAAGAAATTATTTGACTCTAATATAGCTGGAACATATCTGAAACTATGCCTTCTACGAAGTTAGGGATAGCTTAAGAGATAAATAGGAAGAAAGATGGGCACAGCAAGAGCTTCGTTTTCCATAATTGAAATAGAATTCAATGGTATAGTATATTCATTTAGTATAGTACACTTTGGATGTCTTCAAAATACTTTCTTCTTTAGGTTGCATTTCTGTGTTGAGGTAAGATAGGGTGGACCATATCCTGTTTTTAAGAGTGGCTGTCCGTTAAGCACGTCTTAAGTCATAGTTCAATGTGACAGAATGGTGTGCAGCAGGAGAGATACTGACAGAAAGCAAAAACTTAAGAAATAAATGTTATTGGTGGTTATACTTCTTGAAAAAAACAAAGGGCTTCACTAACAGTCTCGTTTGGAGGGATTTGTTGGTGGTAGGTAGAATAAGGTCCTCTTCAGGAGTTTTAGATCTGTTTGGTAGAGGCTGCATTAATGGAAACAATACAAATAAAACAGTACAAGAGATCTCCCAGAAAACAGAAGCAACGAAGACTTTGCTTCAATGTAGAGACCCAGGCCAGAAGGAAGACTAGAGCCATGGTCCCGAGGAAAGGAGATGAGAAGGCTCAGTAGGCACAGCAGAGTAGCCCCAGGCCGGGCCTCCCATGGCACAGAGAGGCTCTGGATGCTTTCTTTTCGCACCTTTTAGTATTTGATAAAATTGAAATGGCAAAGTATAGGTTAAATCAACAAACAGAACAACCCTACAATCTAAACCTTTGCATTGTCCAGGCTGGCATTATGAGATGTGTTCAGCCATAGCTACAGCGATGTCATAATTAATGGACCAGTCTAAAGGCTTTCATGCTTTAGTCAGATAGCACCTCTGGTGCTTCTTTGGTAGATCAGTGCCTGGGACACAACCATGCGTAGGCATCAGAGTCTCCACTCCAACAGGACGGACTTGGACTTGAGTTCTTGGTTTTCATACTTGCTGCAGTCTCTACCCATCTGACTCCACGATGTATAAGGTGGAAAAATATAATGACAGAAACTCATATACTTGACTTCCAGAGTGATATCTAGCTGTCTCATGCTTATCCCTATAGTGCAAGGTAAAAATTTCATAAAGCAACCAAATTGATTTTCTGAGTACTTTTTAAATGACCACTTAAGATTAGTATCCATGGCTTAATACTCTTTATATTCTTTCTTTCTCCTTTTTAATTTATTTATTTGTTTTGAGAAAAGTTCTCACTGTCTAGTCTTGACTGTCCTGCGTCGATCAGACTGGCCTTAATCTCACAGAGAGCCACCTGACTCTGCTGGAATTAAAGGTGTGTGCTACTAAGCCCAACCAATTTTCATGTATAAAGAACACCTTCAAGCTCTAATTGCCATTGATTCAGAATAGAAACACTTGCGTGTTTGTATAAATGGATTTGAAGGTCTAATTTGTTCATCAATAGAACTGTCAGTAAATGTTATCAGATCTATATTACTCTGATGGTGAGTGGGGAAGAAAATCAAAAGTTACGCCGTGGGACCTGCAGCTGGAGGGGGCCTTCTGGGGCAGAAGTGTAGGCAGGCGTTAACCTGGAGTATACGGTGAATTTCACCAGTCTGGAGGTTTAGAGTAAGGGCAACAAACTGAAGTGCCTCCCATAGAGCCTTCACATCTGCGTGTGGTCATTCATGACCCGAATGGTGTGTGAGGGGATACTGATCTCAGAAGATTTGTCGGCCAAGATAATGTCAGTCTTGCACTTGGAAAAAATGCGTGTGTTTGCACGTGTGTGGGTATGCACGTATCACAGCGTGCACGTGGAACAACTTAGATGAACGGACTCTCTCCACCGTGTGGATCCTGGGGATGGGATCGAACTTAGGTCGCCAGGCTTGGCAGCAAGTGCCACCACCACTGAACCCTTTTGTTGTTGCTCAGTCTCTCCGACGGCTCACCACTGCTCTTCATTCTTCCAAAGAACCCAAGTTTGATTTTGATGTTTTTCTCTGTTGTGCTTTTGTCGCGATCTTTATTTTCCTTCGTTACTTGATGCTTATTGTGCATTTAAGCTCTGCTCTTTCCATTGTCTTAAGGGCTAAGATCAAGCTATTTATTTGAGATTTTTCTGTTTTAAATCAGGACATTTACTGTAGTGAGTTTCCCTTGAGCATTTTCAGCAGCGGTTATAGATCCTGAAATGATACTTGTGCGTGTTCACTCACTTCAATGTATTCTCTCCAATTTGCACTTTTATGTTGAACCCAATTGTCATTTAGAAGTGTAGAGAGAGAGACTAACAGGAAGTGGAAGGGAGAGATATTTGGGTGGAGTTTGGGTTTTTTTATATTTTTCTTTAGAAGGCATAGGAAAAGAGGGCAGGCTTCAGAGATGTCCGCTGAGGAGGGAGGTCAGTCGGGTGCTTTCTTTGCCTTTCTGAGCTAGCAGGCTCTCACCCTAGTATATGGCTCCTGAGTCTTTTTTTTTTTCAAGACAGGGCTTCTCTCTAGTTTTTGGTGCCTGTCCTGGAACTAGCTTCTATAGATCAGGCTGGTCTCGAACTCACAGAGATCTGCCTGCCTCTGCCTCCTGAGTGCTGGGACTAAAGGCATGCTCCACCACTGTCCAGCCGACTCCTTAGTCTTCATTGGTAAAATAGAACGATGGAGATTTTGTTAAATACAACACTTTCTGGGGTTTTGTTTAAGTCCAAAAGTCTCACATGGCTCTTGCGGATATAGTTTTCTACGACTTAATATAGTAAATTATTTTAAATATTATGTGAGCAGTTCCCCTTTGAATTTTTTTCAAGTGAGTAAGCACATTTTTAAAAAGTCTCCTTCAAATATCATTATGAAGGAATGCATGAGAAGAGATAGTATATATGCACACTGAAGTTTTATTCAGCCACAAAGAAGAATACAGTTTTCCCATTTGCCTGAAAATGACTGGAATTGAAGACCACCATGTTAAGCACAATAAGGAGGGCTTTCCAAAGAAAAGTGTCCCATGATTGATTTCTTTCATCTGTGGCATCTGGGGCCAGGAGGAAGGACATGAGTCAAGGAAGTAGACTTGGGAATGTAGAAGGGGAAGAAGATAGTTGGAGGTGAAAGGGTAATAGAGGGGTGAACATGATCCAAATCCTTTATCCGCAGGTACAACAGTGTCAGAATTAACTCATTAATCTGTGTAATTAACATGCATAAAATAAAAGGGACTGTTTGTTAAAATGAAAAGAAATTTGAAGTAATCCCAGTTATTACCTTATTGCAGTCATTACTCTGAAATCTTATTTCTCCACTTTATTTCTCTATTTTAAGTAGTTAATTAGAAGTGGTTAGTTGGTAGGGAATGATTAATGATTTTCAAGGCTTAACTACAGCAACATAACCCCAAGAAGGTACTTAACAAAAATTGGTGCTCAGAAAATCTATTTTCTTGAGAATTTTGTGCACATACTTCTCTTGGAATATAGCAATAAGGCAAACATTCAAATGACAGAAGTAACCTATATTAATTGAATAGAATCTTGAACAAGTTGAACTTAATCTTGAACTGTGGAATAGAGGTGTTGCTCAGCAACAGCGAGATGGGGCTGTAAGGCTGTGCACCACATCCCTATTGTCAGTTTTTATGTTGTCCTTTCTGTCTAGCATCACGTCCTGCAGTGTTTTGGATGGCACCCCACCTGCCATTCACTAATATAGCGAGGTGGAGTTGTGGCTGACCCTTCAAACATATTTTTAAGAAAGACAAAAACAAAATAGAAGAAAGCATTTTAAGTGTGACATCTCATCCTGTGTCCCATGCAGATGCTTCGATACGGCATCCTCAGGGCTGTACCTCTCGGGCTATACAGGCAAGTCCATTTGGAAATGCTGTTTCAGGGTTGGAAAAGAAATTCTGTTTCTGAAAGGTGAGACATTTTTTCACCACTGAAACTGCAGTCAGTGGTTTGGTGGAACTCAGGAAAGTTTTAGAGATGGTCCCAAGTCCTACATCTTCTTGATACTCTTGTTCTACTTCCTTTTGGCCTGGCTCATTTCTAAGTACTGAACAATTTCTTGGATAAAATTTAATTGCTTTCAAATTATATTGGAATTCAGCCAACCTCAATGGAAAATTTCCTATGATCTATTCAAATTTGGCTTCAAGGAATTTAAAAAACTGGGTCAAACTGTTATAGAAATTATTTAAGTCATGTAGTTGGTCTCTTTCTGGTGACCAAGAAAGCTACCCTCTTCTAGAATGTGGACAGGCAAAGCAAACGGTATTTTAATGCATATGAACAGAGGCTGGAGATCGTTTTCTAATGTTCAAGTCTGAAGTTTTGTTTTATCTAGACTTCAGACTGTTTTCCTTGCCTTTGAAACACCCAACAATTACTTAATGACTGAACTGCAGAGCGAGGAAATGGGAAGGGCTCTTTGCAGCAGCACACCGAGTTCAGGACTAAATGACAAGGAGGCTTAATGGTCACCTAGGGATTAAAAGTCTCATTTCCTTGCACAGGACAAGTTCCTCTTTGGACAGGATGCTGGTTCTAGAAAATAAGTGCTAGCTCACGCTCCTATTTGTCCCTTCAATTCTGTCCCCTGGGCATTACTAATTAACCCCACCCTACTGGACAATGCCACATTATTTTACATGGGATGCATGTATTGTCCTATTTTTAGAGATGCAGAGATTTCTGAAGAGCAGGCTCCTGGGTGGGGCTCTATGATTGACAGGAGGTCTTCCTGCTCACTGAGATGCTCTTACAGTTGTTCTGAAACAGAAAACAGGATACAATTTGGTTTGCATGATGTTTGGGGCCAGAAAATTTCTATGATGATCTTACCCAATACATGCCGTATATATTGCTATTGCCTTTAACATGTGCACAGCCTGACACGAGTTTATGTTTTAGTGTGCAGAATTGTGTCATCCAGTGGAGAGGCTGTTGGATAACAAAAAGGTTATATAGTCAGTGAAGACACATGACATAGGAAGGGCTACTCATGTCAAACCCACTTCTATTGCTGGATGCTAAATGGTACAGTTAGTGTTCTGACATCTCCTTGGAAGGACAAGGCATGAATACAGTGCTATCATTAATTTATTCAGCAAACGATCATTGAGTTCTGACTATATTTCAATTGCTGTATTGATGCTAAAGTCAATAAACCCCTAACACACAACCTTAAGGACCTGAGTTTGGATCCATAGAACTCATATAAAAACCAAGAGAATGTGCCTGCAATCTTAGTGTTGGAGACACAGAAGGGTCCCCGGGGGCTTGTTGGAAAGTCAGTCTAGTCAAATCCATGAGCTTTGGTTTCAGTAAGAGAACCTGTCTCAAAATGTAAGGTGGCGAGCCATTGAGGAATCCAGCATCAACTCTGGGCTCCACAGACAGGACCACACGGGGGCATGCTCCTCACCCACACACTCATGTGCAAACACACTCACAAGAATCCACTCCTTGTTCTCAGCGCACCCCATTATAATCCAGGTTGTTTTCTTAAAGCCACATGAATAGAACAAACTTCATGTTCAAGCAAACGACCATTTTGAGGCATGGGGGGCTTTTTAGAGGCCGTGGCCTAGAACTTGCAAGAACTTTAAAGAAAGGAGACATAGTGAAAAATGAGGTGCAAGGATCCAGAGAAAAGATGTGACAGGAGAGGGTGCCCACTTGACATTGAGGATGAGTGGACCCTGTTAGCTGAATTCAACCATGCCTAGGAAGAGTGTGGAGAGGCTAGGGAACAAGAAAGATGGGGCATTTTGAATCCTGAGTTATTAAACCCCAAATCTATCAGCACAGATAAGGTACACATTTGATAACAATGGAGCACTTGAGTAGCTGCCCTGTGACAGGCAGTAGAGACCCTGGAGGCCGAAGAAGACACAGCTGTGGAGCCCAAACAGCAGCAGCAAGGCCTGCAACATTGACCTCAGTGGATATCATCTGGAGATGGGGTCTGCATTTTATTCGGGGTGGATCGCAATGGTGGAAACCAGTGTTGGGAAGTCCCGTCTCTCAGCCAGTTGGTGTGTGGAGGGAATGCCCAACTCACTGGGTTCTACAGGTGCCCATTCCACACCCACTTAGAAGCTGGCACCTGGGCCTGGTTAGCGACTTACATAAGGAGTAGAAGAAGGAGCAGTTTTCTTTGTGTGGGAGAGCTATTTGTTAATTTTTAATCTGAATCTGTTTGTTTGGGCTTCTCAGGTAGTGTTTAAGCTCCACCAAGGTAAGGATTACCTTTTCACCCCTGCAACAGACTCTTCCTCCATGCACTGACTTTAGTAGGAGACACAAACTCCAGTTGTGTATGTTGGGAATGTAAAGCAATATTTGTCTGTTCATGTGGGTGCTGATATCCCCATTCCTCATCTTTTCTCATAAATCATTGTTGAATCCATGCTTTTATGATAAGAATATTTGTAATATGAAAACTACCCAGCAAACTATTTCGCAGCCTTCAAGACTGTCTTCAAACCTCACCTCCCTCCTTTCAGCCAGCAGGAACAGGGTCACTGCTGGTCAAGCACTCAGGATGGGAGTGTCGTCTTGACTGAAAGTGGGTGTCCTGTGGCTGACCTTGATCCTGGGTCCTAAGAGTGTTTCCTAAGAGGATGCATGGGTCAGCTGCAGCACACCCAGCGCCTCCTTCGTGCTCCCTTAGCTTCCTACAGTCCCCTGGTCCTCCACCTTCACCTGACCCACATCTGGGGGCCGGGAAGATGGCTCAGTGGGTAAAGAGTTTGCCTTGCAAACATAAGAGCTGAGTTTGGCTCCCAGATCCCTCTCCAGAGGTTGTTCCCAGCCTTCCTAATGCTGCAACTCTTTAAAATAATGAATTCCTCCTGTTGGGGTGACCCCCAGCTGAAGCGACTCTAGCCAGCCTGGGCCTGGGAAAGAGGGCTCTGGCAGGCCTTGCCTGTCTCCCCAATGCCTCTGCCTTGTTAAAAACTGTTAGACTATATTCCTAAAGCTAGCTCCCAAGGACTATTCCCTTCTTTGGCCACTTCCTTCTCCTGAGGTTGGCTACCAAGGTTCAGCTAACAAAAGCCCCCTTTGGCTCACCTAATTAGCATGTCCAATTAAAATTAAATACCTCATCCTAACACAGGGTTCCCCCTTTACCTTTATAAACTGCCATTTTCCTGTGAGCCAGGTCTGTCTCCTCTCTATCCATAGGCAGTCCCCCCAAATCCCCTCTCTACCTTATTCCTGTCCCTGACTTTATCTGTCTTCTATCTTTGTTCCTTATCTCTGTCCTCTGTCACTTTGTGGCAAATAAATCTCATTTGTGCTAAGAACTTGGTCTTGGGGTGTATTGAGCTGTCTTTGAGGTTTCCTATACCAACAGCAAAATTATTTCATTGCTACTTCATAACTATAGTTTTGCTACTGTTATGAATCATATCGTAAATATCTGATATGCAAGATATGTGACCCCTGCAAAAGGCTTGTTCAATCCCAAAGGCTGAGAAAAATAGGCTGAAAAGCTCTGCTCTGGAACAAGCTGAGTGTGTGCGCACACTCATAACCCTGTCACTGGGGTGCACACTCATAACCCTGTCACTGGGGTGCACACTCATAACCCCATCGCTGGGGGTGCACACTCAGAACCCCATCACTGGGGGTGCACACTCAGAACCTCAACACTGGGGGTGCACACTCAGAGCCCCATCACTGGGGGTGCACACTCAGAACCTCAGCACTGGGGGTGCGCACTCAGAACCCCGTCACTAGGAAGGTACAGGCGGGCAGATCCCTGGAGCTCACTACTTATCCATCTCAGCCTGATGGGTGAGCCCCTGGCCCATGGGAGACCCTTTGGCAAAAGCCAAGGTGAATAGCACCTGCCAATGACATGTCAAGGTTTGGTCTCTTTATGTGTGCACACATAAATATACTAGCTCTCTCTCTCTCTCTCTCTCTCTCTCTCTCTCACACACACACACACACACACACACACAGAGAGAGAGAGAGACAGAGAGACAGAGAGACAGAGAGAGAGAGAGAGAAAGAGAGAGACAGAGACAGAGAGAGACAGAGAGAAAGAGAGATTAATTCTTTTTTCTGTGTGTGGTTAAATATAGGAGAGACGTCTGCCCAGACCAGACCAACTTGTTGGGTCCACATATTTCAGTGGGTTTTCTCTTTACAGACACAAGAGCAGGACTGTTATTTTGCTTTTGCTTTGAAGTTACCAGTCAAGAAGACAGAGCCTCAAGTCGCTTTTTCAATTAGCAGAGTTTCTCTTGTCACAAGAAAGGTTGGAACAAGAGGGCTGCCTGAAAGCTTTCCCCCTCCACACTGGAGCGACAGCCAGTGCCGGCTGAGGCATTTCCAGAACCGTCCTCTGCCCCAGCATTCTGAAGTGACTGGATGGATGGAGCCTCTTAAAGGGCAGCCTACTGTGCTGCATAATCCAAGTGCGGCCACCAAGAGCATAGCTGCAGAAATCAGAAAGGCTCTTCCGGCTTTGTGTAGATCGTCATTCAAGCATTTAAAAACCTGGAGTGTGTTCTTTCTATGTGAAGTGCTCCCATTAATGCTAATGAAAGCCACACATGTACCTCAAAGCCAGAAATGACGCCTCAATCGTCCCCCAGGAATCCTAGATGATAAGAAAAGATCTGGCCTCCCTTCCCTTTTGTAGTGAGGCAGGATGGAATCCTGGAGCCTGGGCAGAATCTCGGGCGGCTTAAATATATACTCTCCATTGACAGACACTGGGGAAATCCTACTGTCAGAGAATACACACAAGTTCCAGTCCATGTTCATGCTTTTCTGGTTTGTCTTTTTACCCCCCACTCTGAAAGCACAGTTAAAAAAAAATCCTTTTTATTGTAAAAGTTATAATAGATTAAAGGTTTTCTTTCTTTCTTTCTTTCTTTCTTTCTTTCTTTCTTTCTTTCTTTCTTTCTTTCTCTTTCTTTCTCTCTCCTTCCCTTCTTTCTCCTTCCTTCCTTCCTTCCTTCCTTCCTTCCTTCCTTCCTTCCTTCCTTCCTTCCTTCCTTCCTCCCTTCCTTCCTTTCTCTTCAAATGGAGCCACTCAAGAAAATGCTGCTACCAAGAAGCCAGGCTTACCTCTTTTCTTTTGTGTCTAGAATTACTTCCCAAGCTTTCTCAGGTTTTATATGGATGCAGTTGTCCACGACGGTGCCATTTGTTGACAGGGGTTTCTTTCCCACCCAGTCCCACAGCTGTTCAGTCCCAAAGAAACACACAGAGGTCTTTTATCAGTGAGGCATTCTCATCTTGCTTCCTCTGTGCCTGGGTGATGACTGCAGATGGAGCCTTGCCTCTTCCCAGAATTCTCCTGTTCTGGTTGCCCTGCCTATACTTCCTGCCTGGCTACTGGCCAACCAGCATTTTATTATACCAGTACAAGTGACAAATCTTTACAGAGTACAAGATCATTGTCCCACAGCAACTACCCCCCATGAATACTCAGCTGCTAAATGTGCTCATTGACACAGTAGCAAAACATGTGATTAACATGATGTTAATAGCTATATGTTTTTCTTTGGGTTCACCTTCTTATTTAGCTTCTTTAGGATATCAAATTATAGACTCACTGACCTTTATTTGTAGCTAGAAACCAATTATGAGTGAGTACATCCCATGTTCATCTTTTTGGGTCTGGGTTACCTCACTCAGGATAGTATTTTCTATTTCCATCCATTTGCATGCAAAATTTGAGAAGTCATTGTTTTTTACTGCTGAGTAGTACTCTAATGTGTATATATTCCACACTTTCTTCATCCATTCTTCCATTGAAGGACATCTAGGTTGTTTCCAGGTTCTGGCTATTACAAATAATGCTGCTATGAACATAGTTGAACAAATGTCCTTGTCATATGATCGGGCATCTCTTGGGTATATTACCAAGAGTGGTATTGCTGGGTCCAGGGGTAGGTTGATCCCGAATTTCCTGAGAAACCGAAACACTGCTTTCCAAAGTGGTTGCACAAGTTTGCATTCCCACCAGCAATGGATGAGGGAACCCCTTCCTCCACAACCAAAAGCAGGGGATAAACCCGGACTCTCTGAATATGGCGGACAATGAGGGTTGCTGAGAAGCCAAGGACAATGGCACTGGGTTTTGATCCCACTTCTTGTTCTGGCTTTGTGGGGACCTAGCCAGTTTGGATGTTCACCTTCGTAGACCAGGATGTAGGGGGGGAGGACTTTGGACTTTCCACAGGGCAGGGAACCCTGACTGCTCTTCAGACTTGAGAGGGAGGGGGAGAGGAGTGGGGGGAGGGCGGGAGGAGTGGGAGGCTGGGAGGAGGTGGAAATTTTTTTTTCTCAATAAAATAAAAATAAAAAAACCCAAAAACATGATGTTAATATAATTAACATGAAAGAAACGGCATTCCTTCAACCAAAAAACAACACACAATATCCACTGTCATTATACCTATTAACATAGTTATTCCTTCCCAAACATAGTCATGGGCACACTGGTTGCATTGCTGCTTAAGGGTGATGGGGATTTGAATGAGAATGACCCCATCGGCTCATGTATTTGAAGGCTTGGTTACCAGGGAAGGCTTTAAGGTTTCAGAAGCTCAATCCAGGCTAAGTGTTGGCTCACTCTTTGTCATGATCATAAGGGATTCCCCTCTGAAGCTGTAAGCAAGCTCCCAATTAAATGCTTTCTTTTATAAGAGTTCCCTTGGGCATGGTGTCTTTTCCCAGAAATAGGACAATGACTAAGACAAAGGTAAAACTTGTTAACCTCTAAAATAACGTGTTTTGGGAAGAGGGTGGCTAGGCTGACGGATAAACACAGGCACACACAAAGAGGAAGTTTGGAGACTGCTGCACTCTCAGTGAACGCCCTGGCTGGTCATGTGGCTAAAGCTCACGCCTTTCTCCAACTGTCTACCTTTTCTTTCTCTTTCACTCAGAACCTCGCCAGTTCTTTATTTGGGGAATAAATATTGATTTAGTCCCAGATGGTTGGAGGCCATTCTAGTTCCTGCTATAATTTTGAAAACACTGAAAGTCATTACGTTGGCACAGAAGGCAAGTCCCAAAGGTCTATCGTAAAGGTGTGGTTCCCCAGTTGGCAGTATGGAGAGGTGCTGAGAACCTGTAAGGGAGGGGACCATGTGGAGAGATTTTAAGTCTTTGTGGGTGTGCCCTTGAAGGGGACCGGGGAACCCTGCCTGCCTTCTCTCTCTGTTTCCTGACTTATGATGATAGGCCTTTACGTCCTACCATGCGTCCCTGCCATTGTCATCTAGAGCCTAGGCAATCTTTGGCTTGATTGGCTACGTGGTAAATGAAACAACGCTTTCTTTTTATGTTTCTCGTCTCAGGTATCGTCTTGTGGCAATATGAAGTTGGCGTCCTGGCATATGCCTTTCATTCTGAACCGTCCCCTACCTTCATCTTACAGCAGCAATTTACCGTTCCCTGGTAATGGAAGTTAATCACTGCTGCCAATAGACTTATAATTTCAAAAGAGTGAATCTATTGGTTTCATAACGAAGAAAGAAGGTAGAATGGCCAACTGGAAATTTTAGAGACACCGTTATTATGTGGTCTCATGGAAGCATTTACATCTGAGAAATCGGTGCCAAAGTTCTATAGTCAATAGATTGCTAAAAAATAAAGGAAAATAGAGACATTTTCAGATGAAGAGAGACTATCTTTCTTACTTTTGTTTATTCAGATGTCACTCAAATGTGTCATTTATAGTTAACATTTTATTCATGGGTTCTTTTACAAACACATTTTAATTTTTTGCCCGTTTACAACTGTAAGTACAGGTATGCATGCATTTTTTTACATTTTGTTGTTTGTATTAGTATTCACAAGCACATGCTGTTGTGTGAAGGTTTTGCTGATATTGTTATTATTGTTCGTTTTGAGTGACAGTGTGTAGTCCAGGCTGACCTCATACTTGGCACCACCTTCTCTCTGCCTCTTAATGCTAGGCAACACGTGTACCCCCGCAACTGGCTGTGGAGCAGACTGCCTTTGTCTCCCATGGGCCCATGTGTTGAGGTTTTTCAAGACAAATGCTGTCAGAAGTGGTGGGGACTTTAAGGGGAGGGGCTACCTGAGAGTTAAGTCATAGTGGGTGATAGGGAGGAGTGTGCGTGTGCACAGTCCCTCAAACCCTGTGTGTGTGTGTGTGTGTGTGTGCGCGTGTGCACGAGCGTGCACTCCTTTGAGATGATTGCAGGATGCCTGTTCCCTCCTCTTCTAGCTAGCTGTAAGGTTTGCAGTTCTGCTGTGTCATGTGTTCTTACCACAGTGTGCCTGCCTTTGCTTTTTATTTAAAAAAAAAACATGTTAATTATCTTCTCTGTTCTCCACACTTCACTTAGCTAGTCTTACCTAATAAACCGTCTTGTGGTTTTCAATTGGTTGTAGTTTAAACTCTTCCACTTAGATCTTAATTTTAGTTATTGTATTTTCTACTTTACACCTTATGTTTGGACAGTCTCCAACTCACCGGTTCTACTTTTCAGCACTTTCTATTTTACCAATGAGAATTTGAAGTTTTCCTTTTGTTTCCAAGGTTAATAATTTGCATTGTTCTATGGTCTACCATGCAACTGCTCATTCTGCAGATTTTGTGAGAGTTTCTTCTGATTCTTTTACATAGACTCTTATTTTTCTGTGCCCTGGGTTACCTCTGCCCTCACTGGATAAGAAATTAGAGCCGGTATAATCATCTCTTCAATATTTTCATGCTTCTTATAAGCTGAATGGTTCTATAGTTTTATCTGAAATGATTAGTGAGTTATAAATTGATGAGATCCAAATATTTTGTTGAGATACGTATAGACAGAGTGACTTTTATTTATTTACATCATTAAATTTTTTAACTTGAGGAAACTACCTTGATCTAATAGCTACCTTTGGACTAGGCATTTATAGTTTTGGCTTTTGCATATTTGAGTAAAATGATATTAGCAAATATTCTGTTTACTCTTTATGCTCCATGCTAAACATTAAAGCCAAGTAGAAAAGTCTATATTTAATGTTCAACATATTAACATTTTTACTGTAAACTTTGAATTTTTTCATCAATATGTCCATATGCTTGAATTTAAAAATCACACTTGTTTGCTTTTCAAGTGGTTCTAACTATGATGCTCTTTTCCTACTACTTTACATAATATAAGTGCCACTATGGGACAACGACAACACTTTTTTTTCACAAGCACAACCGTACAGATTTTTTGTGTGATTTGTCCTGATTACATTGCTGACATCTCCCAGATTCAGTGGCTGACTTCAGTGACATTGTCTCGAGCTCTGCTGTGACTTCCTTCTGATGCCAATGAAAGCCTCAGATAAGAGAAAATAGATACTAAAAATTACCTTTAAAATGTGCATATTAATCATTGTGCATAGAAATATAATATATATCTAAGAACTTATATAGTATATAGTTATATAATATATAACTGTGCCTCCTTGAATTCGATATTCATTCCACTAAGAGGAGAAATCTACCTCGCAGTAGGTCATAAGAAGCCCTCTTTCCTCCTTCCTCCCATTTCTACCCAGATTGCAATCCTAGTTTGCTGCCTTCAGCTTTATTGTATTTTAGCACGAACATTTTCCAGTTAGCCATCTGATTATAAAATTGTTCCGTTGGGGAAAATGAGACTTTGAATTACACTATTTCTCCCCAAATGCTTCCAGAATTGAATATACAACATTACTCAAATAATATCCATATCAGCTTACTTCAAATGTGTTTCTTTTGAAACACAGGAGCAAAGACTGTCTTTCTGTAAATGAACCACCAGATATATTTCTTCTTCACCTCAGGGAACAAAGATCACACCCAGGATTTAGATAGAAGAGCAGAACATATTTACATAGGATAATTAAAATTATTTTGAATCTGCTACCTTCCTTCCTATTTCCCAGCTCTGTAGCCCATCGAATTATATTCTCCTTAAAGACATTCTGTTAGGAAAAACAAAACAAAACAAAA
This sequence comes from Microtus ochrogaster, assembly GCF_000317375.1. Taxonomy (NCBI): domain Eukaryota; kingdom Metazoa; phylum Chordata; class Mammalia; order Rodentia; family Cricetidae; genus Microtus; species Microtus ochrogaster. The sequence goes on along the minus strand of NC_022031.1, from coordinate 58,463,720 downwards.
CAAAAAAACCAAAACAGAGATAGTACAAGTAGAAACAAAATTTTCTTTCATTAATATATCAAAATGTATCATATTTTGCCCTACCATAGAGAGAAACTAGAGCTTTCTTTTCTCTAGTTATTTACGGTCAGAAGACTGCTTCCCTGTGGAGACTGCTCCTACTTCATTTACTAAGTCTGTCTCCTTGATCCTGCGGTATGCCATATCCCGCCTACATGTTCAGCGTATGTAGTTACTGGGCCTCTCTCTTTAATCCTGATAAACACACAGAAATTATGGGCTATTGAGGTTTCTTCATCAAAGAGTGCAATCCACCCCATCCAGCTTTTCTGTGTGTCTGATTTTTTTTTTATTCCCTTGCTTCCTGTCATCTCTCTTTAGCCATGCTGTACATGGGGTTATTAGACACCACGGCCTTATAGAATTTTTGCCTACAGAAGACCTGGTACGGATTTTGATGGTATTTCACCTGCAGCTACATTTCAGGAACCGGGGTGATGGAGGAAGGTCATTGGTTAATTAAATAAAGAAGCTGCTTGCCCTGGTAGGTTAAAACATAGATGGGAGGAGTAAACAGAGCAGAATGCTGGGAGGAAGAGGAAGTGAGCTCAGAGACTCGACAGCTCTCCTCCCGGGGGCAGACGCCTCAGAGAGACACGATGCTCCACTCTTGCGGGCAGAGGCGAGAGCTCTGCTCTCTGAGGCACACGCGATGAAGCTCCGACCCAGGATGGACGTAGGCTAGAATCTTCCCGGTAAGCGCACCTTGGGGTGCTACACACAGATGATCAGAAATGGGCTAGTCCAGGTGCGAGAGTTAGCCAAGAAAAGGGCTGGAGCTAAAGAGCCAAGCAGTGATTGAAAGAATGCGGTGTCCGTGTAATTATTTTGGGGCATAAGCTAGCCGTGCGGGCAGCGGGGTGCGGGGGACGCAGCTCTGCCGCTCCTATTACAACACCGGGGGACTAGGTGAGTTCTGAGCCTCAAAGTTGTGCTTGTCTTGACTCTAGGAGTGTTTGATCTGGCCTGTTTGATAGGTTAAGAATCAGCCAACTTGGGATTCTTTGAGTACTTTAACCAAACATTATGATTCCAAATGAGTTTCGGAAGATTCTAATCAATTTGCTTAAGTTTTATTATGGTGTCTGAATCAGTTGACTCAATCAAAATATAAAATTAAGGGCTGAATTGATGGCTCAGTGGTTAAGAGCACTGACTGCTCTTCCAGAGGGCCTGGGTTGGGTTCTCAGCACCCACATGATGGCTCACAACTGTTACACCAATTCCAGGGGATCTGACACCCTCTTCTGGTCTCTGTGGGTGTGAGGCACACACATGGTACACAGGCATACATGCAAAAAATACTAATACACATAAAATTACAATAGAAAATTAAAATCTATAGAATTTCTTTAAAAAAAGATTTTTTTTGTTGTTGTTGTTCAATGTGTGTGTTGAGTCCCCTGGGACAGTAGTTACAGGCTGTTGTGAGCTGCTAACGGGGGTGGTAACTCTGGCTTCTGGAGGATCAACATGCCCTTTTAGATGCTGAATCCTGCCGGTCTGTGGAAGGAATACTGTTTTTGTTTTCTCTCTTTTGATCAGCCTTTGGGAATCCTGCTTGTCATGCTTGAAGGCCGTGTTTCTTCCTCCCTTCCCCCTGCGACCTGAAAGCAGGTGGGCACCTCCAGTCACAGCCTTCTTTCCCTAGTCCATTCTGAGTACACTTAACACTTCTCATGGTTGTCGTTGTCACAGCCTTGTCCTGCCTTTGGTCCTTACACCTGTAAACTTCATTTCTTCTCTCTGCCGTGCGAGAAGGTTAGCAAGTAGGCAATGAATGAGCTTTGCGCGTAGAAGCCCCTTTGGAAATTCTATCTCAAATATAGCTATGGAGGGGAACCCTACTCTGTTCACCGCTCTGGCGCTGAACAAGGGAAAAGGGCTACAGGGGAATATGAGAAGCTTCTAGAAGATGGAGAAGCAGTGAATTCTCCCCCAAAGACTCCCAGAAAGAAATGTAATTCTCCTGGTGTCATGAGGTCTCACGGGACCTTTGGCAGATATTGGGATTCAGTGGGTACACACGCACATGAATTTCTGAATTGTTTTGTTCCAGGCAAGGTTCTGGACAGAAATATGTGGGCTGCAGCAGACGCAGGGATGGATGGTTCAGAACGCGGGCACGTTCGAGGGAGAAGTGGGCTGAAGTAGGAAGAAGGCTAAAAGCATTACGGCGCCTGCTCTGTAAAGGTCTGGGACTTTTACGCATCATTTGCATAATGCAGGCTTTCCCTGCATGCTCTTAACTGTTACTTGTCTGCCTTTGGATGGGAGAGTCTAGTCTTTTTTGCCAACTGGTTTCTTTCATATGCTAATTACACAGCCTTTGTGTGAGGCCTTTGGACCTCACTCACTGCCTTATGCTCCAGCTTCACAGTGAGACCCATTTCAGACTTGTGAATTACAGAACCGAAAGATAATATATTCATATGGTGTCAAGTTGCCAAGTGAGTGCTCATTTGTTGCACAAGGGTAGAAAATTAATTCAGTATCCTTAATAATCTCACCCTTCATTCGGGGAGCAGGAAACTTATGATGAAGTAGATAAGGCATTCATTTCAAGTTATTTTAAGATCATTTATACCTATTGTCAGGGAGACACTATCCATCATCCAAATACCCTAGGCAGGCATTTGCTAGCTTAGACATTTTAGGTGATTCTAGAGAACTATTTGCTTTTTAAATGCTTTAATATGATGTTTTGATTTCTTGGGTCATTTAGATATTTTTACATTTAAATTTTAACTATACAACTTAAGAAAGAAGACAGACTAGACATAGGGAAGGGTAAGGCTTTGGAGAGAGTTTTACATTTTTGGGAATGTTTGGAGCCGTGAAATCATCCATGGTGGGTATATTTACCCTTCAAAAGTCAGTTGACATATTAAAGGGCCAGCCAGTCACTCAACCTCCTGCATCAGAAAGCTTGACTCACCATCCGCCTTCGAGTTTACTTACTGCTGTTAAGGTGGTACTTATAATCCATATTACTTTCTTTTTTTTTTTTATTAAAAATTTCTGCCATTTCCCTCCCCCTCCCCTGCTCCCCTCTTCCTCCCTCTCCAACCCGAAGAGCAGTCAGGATTCCCTGCCCTGTGGGAAGTCCAAGGTCCTCCCCCCTCCATCCAGGTCTAGGAAGGTGAGCATCCAAACAGCCTAGGCTCCCACAAAGCCAGTACATGCAGTAGGATCAAAACCCAGCAGCCCTCATTGTCCGCCATGTTCAGAGAGTCTGGTTTTATTCCCTGCTCTTTTAGACCCAGTCCAGCTGGCCTTGGTGAGTTCCCAATAGATCAGCCCCATTGTCTCAGTGGGTGGGTGCACCCCTTGTGGTCCTGACTTTCTTGCTCATGTTCTCCCTCCTTTTGCTCCTCATTTGGACTTTGGAAGCTCATTCCGGTGCTCCAGTATGGGTCTCTGTCTCTATCTCCTTCCATTGCCAGATGAAGGTTCTATGATGATATGCAAGATATTCATCAGTGTGACTATAGGATAGGGCCGTTTCAGGCTCCCTCTCCTCAACTGTCCAAGGAACTAGCTAGGAACATCTCCCTGGCCACCTGGGAACCCCTCTTGCCAACTCTAAAATTGGCTCCCTTAATTAAGATATATACTTACCTGCTCCCATATCTACCATTCCTTTATCCCAACCATCCCATTCCCCCAAGTTCTTCCCATCCTCCCCTTCTCACTTTTCTCTCCCCATCTCCCATTACCCCCATCCCACCCCACCCCGAGTTCCCAGTTTTTGCCCAGCAATCTTGTCTACTTACAATATCCAGGAGGATAACTATATGTTTTTCTTTGGGTTCACCTTCTTATTTAGCTTCTCTAGGATCACAAATTATAGACTCAATGTCCTTTATTTATGGCTAGAAACCAATTATGAGTGAGCACATCCCATGTTCATCTTTTTGGGTCTGGCTTACCTCACTCAGGATAGTGTTTTCTATTTCCATCCATTTGCATGCAAAATTCAAGATGTCATTGTTTTTTACCGATGAGTAGTACTCTAATATGTATATATTCCACACTTTCTTCATCCAGTCTTCCATTGAAGGGCATCTAGGTTGTTTCCAGGTTCTGGCTATTACAAACAATGCTGCTATGAACATAGTTGAGCATATACTTTTGTAGTATGATAGGGCATCTCTTGGGTATATTCCTAAGAGTGGTATTGCTGGGTCCTGGGGTACGTTGATCCCGAATTTCCTGAGAAACCGCCACACTGATTTCCAAAGTGGTTGCACAAGTTTGCATTCCCACCAGCAATGGATGAGTGTACTCCTTACTCCACATCTTCTCCAGCAAAGGCTTTCATTGGTGTTTTTGATTTTAGCCATTCTGACAGGTGTAAGATGGTATCTCAAAGTTGTTTTGATTTGCATTTCCCTGATTGCTAAGGAAATTGAGCATGACCTTAAGTGTCTTTTGGCCATTTGGAGTACATGTTGCTTTATAAATACCCCACAATGTGGGGTTAATTGTGCTTTGAACAGTATTACAAATTTCAATGAATAAGAACCTATTTATTTATTTATTTATTTATTTATTTATTTGTTTGTTTGTTTTTCAAGACAGGGTTTCTCTGTGGCTTTGGAGCCTGTCCTGGAACTAGCTCTGTAGACCAGGCTGGTCTCGAACTCACAGAGATCCGCCTGCCTCTGCCTCCTGAGTACTGGGATTAAAGGCGTGCGCCACCATCGCCCGGCCCGTCTTTATTTTTTATATTTATTTATTATGGATACAATATTCTGTTTGCATATATGCCTGCAGACTAGAAGAGGACACCAGACCTCATTACAGATGGTTGTGAGCCACCATGTGGTTGCTGGGAACCAAACTCAGGTCCTTTGGAAGAGCACACAATGCTCTTAACCGCTGAGCCATCTCTCCAGCCCAAGAACCATCTTTAAATGTGCTTAAACATCACTACCATTTCAGATGCTTTTTTTTTCACTTCCCAAAGGTCTGGATTTCCTCAAGTTGTGGTTTCTCTTCTCTGATTTCTTTCAGTTGATTTTAATGTTCAGCACTAGAGCTGAAAATTTTGTTTTCTTTCCCCCTTCTATGTTGTGTCTTGAAAGAAACTCATTTCTAATGGTGTTTTCATCCACTATGCATTCTGGGTTGATGGGGTTTGAAGAAATCTTTCTTTTGCTCAGTGTTTTGCAGACTTCCAAGGTCTTCCACGTAAGAATTAGATGGCCCTTCCAGTCACTGCTCCTCTGTCACAGGTTGTGTTTCTGTCTTTTTTCATGATTATTGTTTTTGTAACCCTTCTACTAATTTGATTCTGAAATGTTGGGTTGGATATTGATTTCCTGAATTTACCTTGGTAGTTGAGGTTGTTGAGTCTATACCCGAACATACACATATATACACACCTATGTGATTTCTATAAAATCTGAGAGGGATTTTTTTGGTCAGTATTTCCTGCTTTTTCTTTTCTCCCCTCTGCTATTATCTTACTGTTCTCTCTGTGCAAACTACATATGCTAACGTGTTGGATCTTTTGAAATTATGTTTCATTCTTATAAGTTCTCTTCATAAAAAATTGTTTTCTCTTGTTCAGATTGAGAAAGCAATAACTTTGGTTGCTTTTATTCTTATTTTTAGTATATTCAATAAAATATCCAGTTCTAGCACTCCATTTTTCAGTTGTAAAATTTGTCTTTGGTTCTTATTCAGGGTTTGTGCTTCTTTTCTAACATTCAATTTCTTTTGATTTACAAAGATATTTCTTTGAGCACAATCATAATAGATACTTTAAAAGTGTTCCCTTATGACTCCAACATTGGCTCACTCTGACTTTCATGATAGTTCCAGTGCCTGGAAGCCACTAGAACATCTGGAAACCCCAAGCTGTAGCTTAGCCTTGGCAAGCAGGGGGTACATAGCAGCCTTCAGACAGGGCTGCCTGAGCCAGACTTTTATTTCTTTTCTTTGATGTTGCTTTGGTACTGTCATTTTCCTCATTAGTACTCTGGGTGCTATAAATCTGAAATAAAATCTTATATGCCTTCTGAATCTGTCTATTCTGAATAAGCTCCTGAAGACTTTAGGCATTAAAAAAGATAAAAAAAATATATGTACAAATACTGTGCTATGGGTCCTATCATGAATATTTCCTCTTGGTTAAATAATATTTTCAGAGCACCCATATTTGCATTTTATGGCATTACTTTTAAGAGATTGAAATGCCCATAGTAACTTCTCAAGCAGTAGGTAGTTAGTGTATATTTACAAAATGGCACAAAACACTATGTATGTATCTAAATTTTCAATGCTAGCAGAACAGAAAAGACCTGTGCTTCAGACACATACTGTGGTGTATTGTACAGTGAACCTGGATCATGTAGCACTGCAGATTTACATGAACAGTGATCCCTTCCAGCCAAACCATTTCTTAATGTGGTGTTAACTTGGCTTTCTCTTCTGGAAAAACCTTAAGTCCAGAGCTAAAGAACAAGCCTTCCCTTGTTTTGAATGAAGTGGATAGCTCAAGCAAACAGTCAGAAATATTTGAATGCCTTCAATGTAGGATTATCTGATTTTTTTTCCCCTATAGCTTTAGTGGGGTTGTAATTTGGGGAAAATCATAACATTAAAATACTATTATATTAGTAACATTTAAGAGGTCCATATCATTGTTTCTTTACTGCAACAAAACCCTTGTGACAACTTAGAAAGAGGAGAGGTTTGTTTTGCTCATAGTTTTATAGCTAACAGCCTATGGTCAGTTAGTTCTGTGGCTAGTAGGCTTGTCGTAGGTCTTCCATTATGGCAGAGCTTGTGGTAGAGGAAGCCTATTCAGATCATGGCCGGCCTGAGGAGAGTGAGTAAGGATGGGATCCTCTTCAAGGATGCCCCACTGCAGCTTTGGGGGACACCCTGGACTCAAACAGTAACAGTTACATATTTTTAGAATGACGCTCGGTAATGTTTTGTCATTGAAGAAGAGAAGTTTTGAAACAGGAAGTGTTACATGACTCATGGACTTGGACTCACAGGTCTGCTCTTCACTTCTTTTTTGGGACACGTTAAATGATATTTAAGCAAGACCTGATTGACATCAAAAGAGACATATACATATAATGGGATTTATTTAATAAGCATAAATAAATAAAATTTAAATATTTAAAGTCTATATTTTTTATGAGTTTATTTAGAAAATGAAGGTTTTACCCAGGGAGCTTGAACTTGTTCAATATTCTCTGAGGCTCTTTGGTAAGGAAGGAATGGTTTTTCTGATAGTTTTGTTTGTTAATGTAATATAATATTAGATAAACATATTAAAGAATAATAGAGCACATGATGTATTTATATTAATATGAATTTTCAATTTCATCTAATGACTAGAATTAAATACAGTCTATTAAATTATTCAAATTGTTCTTCAGTATAAATTATGCCGTTGATTAGCTTTATGGCTAACTACTGGAGGTAAGCTAAATATTGTGACATTATTTAATTGGAATAAATGTCTATACTTCAATTCGTGGTAATTTTTACATCATTAACTCTAGGAATTCATTTTTATAGTCTATAATGAATTTTCAATAAAAGGAACTGAGCTATAGGCAGCATGATTTATTGAAAGAAAACCAATGCCATCAAATGAGATAACTTTTCTGATTTAGTGGTGATAAGGTACCATGCAAAGAAGTGAAAAAAATCTATATTTGTCTCCTTTGAGTCTTTTATGTCAACTCTTCTGCTTCTCAAGGAGTGGCTTGTGAGGCCACAGTTGGGCAGTGGTGTCATTGTACAGGTGCTTGACTGCTTTTGGGAGGAAAGGCATCATTGCTGTAAAGTGTTCAGAACCTTTCTGAGGACTTATCTCATTACTTCAGCAATATTTAAAGGGTAAACATCTTTGGAGGACACTGAACAATATCCATGTCTAAATAAGAGTTCCCAAATATTGGCTAAGGACTAACATCAAAATCACCTCGAGCACACATTCAAATGTAGCCCCTGAACAAGGTGCTAGGACCTGGGGAACCATAGCATATTTGTTAGCTCTTTAAGCATCTGTGTGCAAACCAAAGCCTGGAATCTACTGGAATAAAGAATCCCATCTTATTTGTAATGTTTAAGGGTGATTGACAGTGAACACACGGAGGACATAATTAGGAAAGTCTTCCTACCAAATACAAGATCTGTGGGGTTTCTTCAGCGTTTCTACAGTTATAATCTTGCAAACAGATTGCCTTCCCTCTGTCCCTCTTCTATTTTTGGCTATTGACTGGGTCATATTTGGCCTTGCAGTTATACCTTTGTAGTATCAGACTGTGGGCTCCTACGGGTAAGAAATTTTGCAGCTTCACCTTCATATCCTTACAGTACATTCAAGATTTTTGGACATATAAATATTTTATTATTTAATTAGAAAAACAGTTAGCTAGTAAAATGGAAATAAACCATAACCGCTGGTTTCTATTTGTGTTATTATCAGGGTCGCTGATATATTCTGGCAAGTGGTACTGAGAGTGACAAGTGTTGACCGAGGTTTCCATCCCGCCTTGTCCCGCAGCCGTTCAGTCCCAAAGAAACACACAGAGGTCTACATTAATTATAAACTGGTTGGCCTATTAGCTCAGGCTTCTTATTAACTAATTCTTACATCTTAAATTGATCCATTATTCTTGTCTATGTTAGCCGTGTGGCTTGGTACATTTTTTCTCATTCTCATCTTGCTTCCTCTGCATCTGGGTGACGCCTACAGACTGACTCTTTTCTCTTCCCAGAATTCTCCTGTTCTCATCACCCCACCTCTACTTCCTGCCTGGTTGCCCTGCCTATACTTCTTGCCTGGCTATTGGCCAATCAGTGTTTTATTAAAATACAAGTGACAAATCTTTACAAAAACCATTGTCCCACAGCAAACAAGTATGATTTCAGATGTGTAGAAATTAATAATTGTTTTTCCCAGGTTATTTCAGTCTTACCGTTTCTGGCGGCCATCTGAAAAATAAAACAAGCCCAAGTTATAAATTGTGTCCAGCTCCTCAGAAGACATGTGCCATTTAAGCATCAAAAACAAAACGGAAGATTTAGAAACACAAAAATCAAAAGAATCAAAAACATTTGAAGTCTACACAAAAAGGATTTTAAATCAAGTTACCTGGTCCACAGTTCCTATTGCTTCGAATTGAGATCAGGTGAGTGGATGGCCAGGAGGCCAAGGGCTAGGTGATGGTTAGCTGTCATTCCTTCTGGCTATCCAGCATCTGCTGTCCTATCCTTCATCCAATCTGTCTTTACAAACATGCTTCTCCTCCCCTGTGCCAAGGTGTACCTCCCCAAGACGGGACAGTGGTTTGGGTACCTGCTCTGCCCAGAGGGAAGCCAGAGCGATCACTGCACCTCCCCTTGCATCAAGGTGGGGGAGGACTGAGAGCTATTAGTACATCTCCTTGACTTTCCCTAGCAGGGTTCTTCAGCCTTCCTTTAGCATTGGGGGCATCCCTGTGCTTTTTAGCATATATTGCTCCATGCTTCATGGGGGCACTTTGGCTTTGGTTTTCTTGCAATTTAAGCCTCTACCAACTAGTTAAAAAGGTAAGTGGCAGAGAGGGTTTGTTGTCTCAGGCAAAATGCTGTTCATCTACTTAGTTCCAAATAAGGTTCAGGATACTCCTGTCTCTATTATAGCATTGCTGTATTCAAACAGTTGTGGTCTTAACTTTACGGTTGTCATCCAGAAAGCATGCGTGTATTTACCTTCCTTATACCCTAAAGGAAGCATTTGCCAAGTCATAATTCCTGTAGCTGATGTCTCTGGAAGCCAGGTGACCTTAAAATGTTATAATTAGCATAACATTCAACAGATAGTCATATGTCGCCTCCTTTAAACTTTACATTAATCACGATCATTAAAGAAATTAGCGACAGAAGCCAGCCTCATTAGATTTAATTCATTCTGGGGTATGTAATAAAACACAAAGAACATGTGGCCTGTGGGGGAGGCCCGCTTCCAACAGTGCTTGTCACTGGCATGAATGAATACTGATTCACATTTAATTCACAGGTTTGTCACAAAGGCTTAATTAATTTGTAACCGACATGTTAGCCTTCCCATCGCAGAGAGCTGATTGTTGTTTACTGAGTCTTAGAATTGACCGTCTGTCCTCCATCCTCGGAATAAGACGTCCCAAAGTGTTTCTGTGTGGTTTGCGGGTTTGGAGCAAGGCCCTGAAGACTGCACTCCCAGGAAAGCAGCCTGCCTTGTAGTTTCTAAACCTGCCATTGTCTCCATCAGTCTTCTTTAGACAAACTGTCAACACGAAGTGATCTGAGCCTTTTTAAAGTTTGGGAAGAGGCATCTCCCGTGAGCCTTTGCCTCTCTCTAAAGCAGACCTGCCCTGTCCAGTGCTCAGATTACCTCTGAGCAAGAAAACAGAGGCGAGAAGCCCCCTGGGGGAGACAGAGAGCAGAGGGAAGCCCGTGGCTGACTTGAGAGCAGCATTTGCTGCTGGCAAAGCTTCTCGTGGCTGGAAGCTGGCCTGGTCCAGACACTGGCAATCCCCGCTGTGGCCACCAGAGGATGTTCATCGCCCGGCTTTGCGTAGCAAGTCTGGTTGACTGAAACAGTAGGTCCTTCCCACAGAGCAGGCAGGGCAGCTCAGAGTAGGAAAAATCTCCAGCCTGACCTTAGCTCCCCAAAGTAAAGAACACCACTACCGGTTCAGAAGAGCCGAGGCCTTCATCATAACTGTCCTCCATGCTTTAAGACCTCCCGTCTTGACAGGCGAAGACATCTCTGAAATCCGACACGTTCAGTCCTTGACAGCACAGTGGGAAGCTACAGGACCATTCTTGTCCAGTTTCAGCAAAGCAGCCATTTTGACTGAAAGATTTTAAAAATAGGTCTATTATTACGACAGTAAGTCTTGTGGTAATACCAAAAAAAAAAAAAAAACCCAAAAAAACCACCCCCCCCCAAAAAAACCCACAAAACCCAAAACAACAACAACAACAACAAAAACGGCTTTAAATGACATTTCAGTTTAGTGTTTCTCAAGGAAGGGGCAGCTGAATATGTGCTTTGTACAAATCCCCCAAATAAACTCCAAACACTAGCCAGAAGATGGCAAGGACACCTGTTGTTCATAGAGATTTAAAACTGCTACAGTACAGCAAGGTCCCCGCCGATGCCAAGTGGCAAACTAGGAGAGATGCCTGTAAGCGTCACATAGACTTGAGTGGATCAGGAGGTGGGCAGGATCTGGGATGGGTGAAGGGAGGAGAAAATATGAAACCTCAAATAAATTTAAAAAGTAAGAACATAACTTTAAGGGGAAAAACAGATCACTATTAGTTTACCTATTTATATTATTTTTTTGGCGTGGCTAAGACACATGAGAACATGCAATGTATTTTAAGACCAGTAGCTGTAATACATTAAAGGCAAACCTCGTGCACGCGTGTGTGTGTCTATATGTTTGTGTGCACATGAATTGAATATCTTGGAACATGTTTTCACATTTAAAGGTTCATCTTTCATGTGGATACATATTTTTTAAGAGTTCGGTTATAGTTTATTCAGTGGGCTATGCAAGGAAAGAGAAATCAAGACAGAGCTTCAGGTTCAGTGAGAGACCCTACATAAAAATGAGGTGCAGAGGGGTAGAGAAAGACACCAGACACTAGACTCTGGCTGCCACATGTTCATTTATAGATGAGTGCAACTGCACATAATGTGTGTGTGTGTGCGCACAAGGATACACACACACAAACAAACAAAAAAGCAAAGAAAAAGATACTACCCATTGTCTATTTCTTCTGCACCTCCTCTATCCATCCGTTCATCATTCAATGGGTGTTTAGGTTGCTTCCGCATCTTGGCTATTGGTTACAGGTAATGCAATATATTTATTTTTATTATGCTCTCATTTATTTATTTATCCATTTCCACTTCAAGAGTTACTTCTTGGCCCCAATTCCTTCTCTCACAGCTTTGCATGCTGGTAGGCACACACAGATGTTCCTAGCTCTCCATGATCCAGCTCTGTGCGACTCTGCTCTGTTTCTTGGGGACACTAGTTTCTTCTTGAAGTGACTTTCGTTGCTTGCTTGTTGTCTAGGGAGCAGACACATTGTCTAGCCTCTGTGCTGTGTACTCCATGCACAGAACAGAGCCCAACAGTAAGCAGTTGTGTAAAGAATGTTAAATACGTGCATGAAAAAGATGAAACCTTCCTTGGGTGGACTCACGCTGAATTGAAATAACAACCACTAATAAATAAGCATTTACTATGTGGCAAACTTAAGAAAAACTGAGTAATCGGAATATCAGATAAAAATATCCTCATGTTCCATATTTTGGAGGTTAAAGGTATTAAGTCTTATGTTTTAATTAACTTTGAAAAAATAAACAGACAACAATGCATGAAGCTATATTTGAACACATGCTATTGGATCCCATAATCATACCTTAACTGAAGTCTCTCTCTCCTCTCTCTCTCTCTCTCTCTCTCTCTCTCTCTCTCTCTCTCTCTCTGTATCCATCTGGCTGCCTGTCTCTGACTCTCTGTTTCTCTCTCCACTTTAAATTAATTTCCTTCTTAGGACTCTATGAATCCTTAAAGCCCGAGTCTTATTTTGATGAATAATAATGATAGCAATCTATAATATTAATTGAATTCTTTACAGCTTATACAGCTGATTCACACGTTAAATCTTGGTGATTTTTCCTCGCTGTCCTGTGAACTAGGCAGAGGAGCATTATTGTTTGCCAGGTCACTCAATAGAGGACATATTCCATATCAAGGAAGAGATTATTTTTGCATGTGAGAAAAATAGTGTCACCCTGATTTTCAATGTCACCCCAATTTCTAAAATAGCCTCTGGCTTCTCCATGAAATCATTGGAATGAATGGGGGAGACAAGAATTGCTACTCCACATGAATAAACCATGAAATATATTTGACAATAAAATTTTCAATTAATGTGGGAATATTTGTTCTGAAATCTTGGCTCTTGAGGATTTAAGTCCTGGCCAAATATTAAAAACACGTTTTATTTCATTGCGCAAAGTACATTGCAGACTCTCATATGCCTGAGAAATTACCATTTTTGAAAATCCTGAATACGGATTAGGGAGATGTGCTGATTCTGTGGGGGAGCGAGGCTTGCCAGGGCACCTACAGACAACCTTTAACCTGGTGCAGTGGGGCTGTCTTAAAGAAAGAGACATTATTCTGATCACCTTGCAGATGGACATCTTCCTGGGTATCTTGCTACTTGAGAGCATTTTTGTAGAATCTTTTCGATTTAGTAAGTGTGCTTTTTAAAAAAAGAAAAAAAGCTGGCAAGAAAGAAAAGAAAGAGAAATCGCTTTAAGAATTTTCTTTGAAATTGTTTACTTTAGAAGGGTCCTTGCCATGTCCCAGGAAATTACAAAATAATACATTTTCAATTCTTCTTTTACAGATTTTACTACTGGCATTTTACACAGCGCCTTAGCATATCTTAACTATGAAAGTGTTGCTTTTCTAAGGGTTAGAATAGACTAGGGGGCTTCCTCCAGGTTAGTTTATCTGTGACTCAGCCTACACATGCACAGGGATGTGTGTAGAACATGCCTTGCACTCAACTTTATACACAGCACGGGAGAAGAGAATGGCATAAAAAGGAGAAAAGAGGGTAAGGGAAAGTGGGCAGCAGAGATGAGTGCCAACTTTGTCCACTGTGTGAGGCCACCTCTGCCACCCCAGTATTTCCTCAGGTATATGCCTAAATGCTGCAAAAGGCCGTAGGTTTCCCAAGCTGAACCATGAATGCCCTTCCTGAGGACCGAGAACAGGAAGCAGCCTATTGTTCTATGTGACCATACAAATCCTTGCTTTGTGTTTATTTTAGTCAGGTGCAGTTTGGAAAACCACACAGGAAATATGAATCTCGGGGCAAGAAACTATTTGAAGGGCGTTTCACTAAAACATTTTATCAAAATGAGCATTGTCAGGTTTTTCTTTTCTGAAGTAAAATTGATTCTAAACCATACATCAGGTTGACAGCATCACTTCAAAGTAAGAATATCTTCTAAAGACCACAAACCTGGGTTGCTGAGGATGGGACTTACGGGATGATCAGTTGTTTCAACTACTTTGACCTCCACTGTTTGAATCATGCCACAATCATGTGTTTGTTTTTTATATTAGGCAAATATTTTCTATGTGTGAACATGCTGGAGATACATTAGTGAATGAAAAAAAAACCCTCAGACCCCAGGTTTAGAGGAAGATGCACACACAGCATTGGAACACAGCATCCTCTGTGCTCCATCATGGTTGTACATATACCGGTCAGTGGATATGGACACTTGTGGTACCTGAAGAACTTGATGTCCTCTGGAATAGAATGTTAACATTAGTAGCATATAATTAAAAACAAGTAATGTTTATTTAAAATCAAGTATACTTGATAGATGGTCCTCAAAACCTTTCAGTGATCTGCTGAGTATGACTTTTAAAATGTTTAACGAAAAGAAGATTCCAATGACACAAATGTCCACTCTTAGTGGCAGCCCTGTTGCCCTAACCACTTCCAGCTTTCGGCTAACATTCCAACCTTCCTGTGACCTACCAACCACATCCTAATTCAGCAGAGAAGCAGTTACAGAAGAGAATACATTGGTCCTTATCCTCAACAGAAAGCTGGAATATTAGATCAAAAGGAAAATCTGTGCCAAAGGGAACAAACTGGCTACCTATAGTATTTATTAGCATACTAAGATTATAGGGCCTGTGGTGCTTTGAACAGGAATGGCCCCAATAGACTCATGTATTTGAAAGCTTGGTCTAGAGAAAGTGGCACTATTAGGAGGTGTGGCCTTTTTGGAGGAAGTATATCAGTGTGGGGACAGGCTCTGAGGTCTTGCATGCTAATTATGCCCAGTGTGTAGTACTTAGTCTCCTCCCACTGCATGCAGAACATGATGCAGACCTCTCAGCTCCTTCTCTAGCACCATGTCTGTCTGTATGCTGCCATTCTTCTCACCATGACCATAATGGACTGAATCGCTAACATGGGACATGACTCTTTTGATCCATTGAAATTTAGTTTTCCCCTAGATAAAGAATGCTAAGATACTATCAAGGATTTGACAGGGAAACATAAGGCAAGGAAGAAATGCTAAGCCAGCATGCCTACATCTTAGGTTTGAAAGCCTAATAAGATAAAATTAAACTAGATTCATCCCTGTTTATGATTAAATCATAATTTCATGGATTGAGTCATACTCCCCGCAACCTGAACTTCAAATTGTTCTGTACTGCCTGTTCTAGAAAATACCAATCATGTCTTTGTTTTAAAAAAGTTATTGTGTCTATCTTGTTATGACCACCTTGTTATAACTACCTTGCAAACATGTCTTTGTTTTAGGAGATTGTTATGACTCTGCCCTCTTCCTCTTAACATTCAGTTTCGTTTTCCCCACCTAACTCTGTTCTGTCCTGCTATAGGCTCAAAACAGTTTCTTTATTAATCAATAAAAGCAACACATATACAGATGGACTTCCCACACTAATTATGAATTCTTTATATAGTCAATATATTTTCCCTGAGTCTGAAATTTGCTGGAAACCTTTTTGTTCAATTAAGCATACAGAAGAAAAACATTCTTTGGAAGTTGTTACTAAGGCCTTTGAAAGCATTAGTTTTGATTTAAATCTTAATTATTCATTTATTCAGTCCATTCATTTTTAGTTCATTTTAATAATTTTTATGGTAATGTGAATTCTAGAATCAAAGCACTATCTGTTTGAGACTCAAATCTACTGTTTGCCAGATGGCTGACCTTGGGAAATTTATTCAGCTTCATTAAGCCTAAATTTTTTGGTTTGTAAATTAGACTATGATATAACTCACAATTTGTCATGATAACTAAATCTCAAATATTAATATTATTTGTGATGTCTAATTTATAATTTTTAAACACTTCAATTTGAAGTGAAAATCATGAACTTAATGAGCATTTATTGATTATATGCTTTGTAAGCTGCTCCCACAAATCAGACACAATCTGAGGCCACATGTCCACAGCAATGTGTAGCTTCAGGTTATGAAAATGTGAGGTTTTAAAAGCATACTAACTTCTTGTAGTCATAGCCCAGAAATTCTGTAACTTACAGAAGAGTTAGATAAATCTGTAAGGCTAAGTAAATGGTAATATAAATCAAGAGACTCTGGCAACCTTGGTAACCAAGTCGTTGGGGTTTAGGGCCATTCTTACATGGAAGAGGAGACATCAGAAGAGTTAGGAATCCTTGGAAGTCTTCTCAATTAAAATGGAAGCTAAGATTTATTTGACTATCACACCAGGAATATGAAAGGTTATGTCTGTCTGAATGTAAAGATGAGACGTGAAGAGATGAATTAGCTCACATCACTATAATCTGGACAGAACTTACAGGATCAGCTTGATCTTGAAGATGGACAAACCAGAATCAAAACATAAGAAAAGAACAAAGTCACACAGAAAGAAAAAAACCTTCCTCCAAACATTTTATTTTTATAAATTTTAAGCACAGAAAAAAGTTGAAAGAATTTTACATAGACTAGTTAAAACTTTACTGCTGCAAAAGTTTTATTTTTGCTTTACAATATGTTCTAATTTATCAATTTATCTTATTTTCACATATTTTAGGTTGAGTTGCAAGTACTAATACTCTTTAAATCCAAATGATTCAGAGTACATTCTTTTTTACATACATAGCAACACTGCAGATCTGAGCTACATCCCTAGGACTTACATGTTGAAAATGTTCAATGAATTAAAAGAACTTAAAATTACACATAAACTTGTTAAGATGCAATGATGGTCTACTTACAGACATTTGATTATGAAATTCGTGGGCTTGAAGAAGCAGGACACTAGCAGAATAGCCTCATTCACTGAGAAACAATTGTGCGCAAGTCAGGCAGACCTATCTAAAATAATTAAATTAACTTTTTGATATCAACCCCCAATAAAAACAGTTACCATCATCACTGTTCATAAAACCAACAAGAAGACTTCATATGTTGGGGGAGAGTTAGATTTTTAAAAATAGCAAACTGTGAAAAAAAATAGCAAACTGTGGTTTGATGTGGGATTCCCCTCTGTATTCTGTGAATATTTTTTAACCATTGGTTAATAAAGAAGTTGCTTTGGCCTATGGCAGGACACAATAGAGCTAGGCGGGAAAACTAAAGTGAATGCAGGGAGAAAGAAGGTGAAGTCAGAGAGATGCCATGTAGCTGCTGAAGGAGAAGAACACCAGAACCTTACTGGTAAGCCATAGATAGTGGAAATAGTTTAATTTAAAATATTAGAGTTAAGCCGGGCGATGGTGGCGTACGCCTTTATTCCCAGCACTCGGAAGGCAGAGACAGGCAGATCTCTGTGAGTTCGAGACCAGCCTGGTCTACAAGAGCTAGTTCCAGGACAGGCTTGAAAGCCACAGAGAAACCCTGTCTCGAAAAAAACAAACAAACAGACAAACAAACAAAAAAACCCAAAACAAAACAAAAAAATATTAGAGTTAGCTATGAGGGGAGTCTGAGATCCCTGAGAAAGTAGGCAAGAGCCAGAGACCTTTGTGGGACTGGGCCCAAGCTAGGGCCTAGGCCAGGGACATGTACGGAAACAGGTCTGAGCTAGTGACCTAGGCCGGAGCAGTCCTGAGGTAGTGAACCCCACAGGAGCAGGTACAAGGGAGCAACCACTGAGGGAGTAGGATGGATCCAGATACCTCTGTGGTCCAGGTGTGAGTCTGGAGCCACTGAGGGAGTAGGCCTAAGTCAGAACATCTGTGGGTTACAAAAACAAAACATCCTTCCGCTGCATACAAGAAACACACTTCAGTCTCAAAGACACACATCACCTCAGAGTAAAGGGTTGGGAAAAAATATTCCCATGAAATGGACCTAAGAAACAAGCTGGTATAGGTATCCTAATATCTATCAAAATAAACTTCAAACTAAAATCCATCAAAGGAGACAAAGAAGGACATTTCATATTAGTCACAGGAAAAATCCATCAAGAGGAAATCTCAATACCAAACATCTATGCCCAAATACAAGGGCACCATCATGTAAAAGAAATACTTCTAAAGCTTAAATCACATATTAAACCCCACACACTAATAGTGGGAGACTTCAGTACTCCACTCTCACCACTGGACAGGTCTGTAAGACAAAAAAATTAACAGAGAAATAAGGGAACTAACAGATGTTATGACTCAAATGGACTTAACAAAGTATAGAACATTTCATCCAAACTTAAAAGGATATACCTTCTTCTCAGCACCTCATGGAATGTTCTAAAAAATTGATCACATACTAGGTAACAAAGCAAACATCACAGATACAAAAAATTGGAATAACCCCATGTATCTCATCAGATCACCATGGCTTAAAATTAGAATTCAACAGCAACACTAATTCCAGAAAACCCACAAACACAAGGAAATTAAACAATGCTTGCTATGGGAGCGCCTTCTGCTCCTTTAGCCAATAGCCTTTAAGATACCAGCCCACTTGGGCGTGGCCTCCCTGACTTGAAAAAGCTTCCGTAGCCTAGCCCTCTGCTCCCTCTCTTGCTTTGGACTCAGCTTCTGGCTACCAGATGCTTTTCCTGGTCGTGCAGGAGGCTGTTGTCTAGGAAGGTGATCTGTAAGTTTTTCCCTTTAAATAAATAACCCTTTTATTAATCATAATTCCAAACTGGTGTGGGGTTGTTTTGTGACTTACTCCTTTATCTGGCTTCTAACGTTTGGGCGGGAAGGTGCTACACTTGCTCTCAGAGGGGGAAAAGTAACCATCAGCTTTCCCAGTGGTGAGCTCTAAGAGCTGTTAGGAGGCCAGGCCCAGCAAGACTTACCCACCTGGAAACAGAAGCACAAATGTCAGGGAAGTGATCAACCACTTTCTGATTGGATTCAAGACCTGCTCTACAAGATGAAACCCGTGCTTGATGCTATTTTCAGGGCCATGAACTTGTTGCTGAGAGAAGCTACCACTCTGCTAAGTGGTTAAACTGACTCCTAGTTACTTATTGTATCTGTAGATTAATGCAGCTCTCAGACGTCATCTGAGAAGCTTCTTTCTGTCCTAGAAGTCTATAAAGTCAGAGGCCCACAGCTGGTTGGTGGGCAGAGAATAAGAGACGGTAGAATGCTCAGACCTCTAGGATCATTGTGGAAGAAGGGGTAGAAGCATTGGAACAGGCTGAGGCAGTAGGCGACCAGGAAACTGTGTGCTGGACACACTAGACCGGTCGCACATGTGAACACACGGCAGTTGTGTCAGCATGTATATGACCCAGAGAAAGAGAAGAGGTCTAAGTTCCCTGCTCCACCTGGAGGAGAAAGATAGGCGCAAAGTCCCACCCCTTCCTGGCCACCTGAGCTATATGCTCTTCTTGGACAGTTTCATTTCCTGTTATTTTAAATCCTCTTATGCCAGAGCCTTTAGCTGCAGCCACCCAGGAGACTCTCGAGTAAAGCTTCCCCTAACATCGTGCAAGAGAATCATTATTCCATTTTGTTAAAAATGCGTTTGGACTTTATTTTTTATTTTTGTAAGGATTTCTTGTAGATAGCCCAGCCCATGAATTTTAGAAAATTCTATGTACTTTTAATGAGAAAAAAAGGAAAAAAAATCCCTTGATATCAATTCAGTCATATAACAGCTTGTGTCACTTGGTTAAAGGTGATGTAATCTTTGGAAGCACAGACGGAATCACTTATTTCTTTATTTAACTAATATTTCAACCTCTGATAGTTACTGATGGATGATTTTGGCACCCGAATGAGCCAGTGAACTTATTTGCATGTGATTGGTTATTTAGGTTAATCTAAGGCCTTGTGTGCAATTTCTTTACAAGTAAAAGAAAATTCTATTAGAAAACAATGATTTAAGTTTTATGCTATGTTTCGGGATGGATTTATATTTTAGCATTGACAGACCATGAGAAAGAACACACTTACCTTGGTTTTAAGAGTCATTTATATGCTATTGAGAGGTCTTGAAGCACTCCTATGGGAGTTACATTACTAGGCCTTAAGTATCTAAAATTATGCTTTGGAAGAAACTCAAGAGAATGATATTTGATAAGTGAGACAACAAAGTTATGCAAAGAATAGCGAGATGAGGAAAGGGAGGGGACGGTGAAGGGTTTCCAGGGAGACTGGATATGCACTGGTGATTGAGGCAGAGCTGGAGTACGAGACTAAGCATGCGCAGGGGCAAAACATTCAGAAGTGAGACCCAAAAGAAGACCCAAGAAGACATACCTCATAGGAGCAGTGCTATTGCAATTGCGATGATGTGGCTCTCACAAGAATATTGTTTAACATGACCAAGTTTCCACTGAGTCTCTTGAATATGGTTGTAGCATGTATAGCATACATACATACATACATACATACATACATACACACACACACAGAGAGAGAGAGAGAGAGAGAGAGAGAGAGAGAGAGAGAGAGACTCTTACACTCAGTTTGTGATTGTGGAACTCTATCTATCTCTACTTTCAATTACTTAAGGGACTTAGTATTAAATCTCTAATTATACAATGCTTTGACCTAGAAGCAGGAATTCTGCATTTCCAGGTAAAAGAGGTGGAACACCAGAGGACATAGCAGGGCTTTAGGGATCATAGAGAAACCAGTATGACTGAGATGGAATAGAAGGAATGGACTCCAAAGGAACCAGAGGTAGCAGTAGACGACAAAACTGGAGCACATGGTCTACAAAGGCCTGGGCTTGGTTATATGATGGAAGGCTCATCCAAAGCACAAGGATATATCCTTCAGTGGTTAAAAGGGTTCCATCAGAAGGTTCCAGGGGAGAGTCTGAGAGCCAGGTTGAATCTTTGTGTGGTGATGTGATTGTCATGACTAGAGATGGACTCAGATGTTTTGCAATTTCTTGATAGAGTTACTATTCACACGAGTGTGTGTGTGTGTGTGTGTGTGAGAGAGAGAGAGAGAGAGAGAGAGAGAGAGAGAGAGAGAGTGTGCGTGCACGCACCCACACACATACATGTAGATACCAGCTCACTGAATCTGAAGCTTGTCATTTGGGGTAGGCCAGTGATTTCCTAGGATCTGCCAGTCTCCATGTCCCAGCGCTGGCATTTCAGACAAGCATGAACATGCATGGTTTTTACATGGATGATGGTGATTTAGACCCAGGTCCTCAAGTTTTTACAGCCAGTGCTCTTATCCTGTGATGCATCTCCATAGCCCCCTGCTGTTCAAACTCTTGAGCCAGATTTGCTTATGGCCAGAGACATGGACCTGCAGACAGACAAGAAGGCATCTCTGGTGATGACAAAGCAAGGCTAAGTGCCCTATAGGAAATATTTCTTTCATATGGCTCCTGTTAACGCAGTTATCCATTCATCAGAGGGAATTAGAAATGGACATATATAATATTAGCTCAGAGGAATGTCTGTTTGTATTGTCTGCAAACATTCATTCATGTAGATGGATAAAGAGGTCAGATTAAAATCTGAAAACTGCTTCAGGATTCTTAATAGAAGAGTGAACATAAAAGGAAATGTTTTATTTTTTGAATGTAATATATTTTAAGATTACCTATACTGTACAAACTTTCCCTTCTCTAATCACTACTAATTTAATGACTTTTGCAGTTAAGAGAACCCTGTCAGTTCTTTTATTCATTCAAACAAACATTCACTGAAGGCACATTACGGGCAAGAAAAAAGCCATTATGCTAGCCAAAGTGCAATTATTCACAAAACACAATTATTACTTATCTAATTTTAAGATTAAATAGTTCTTTCATTCTTACACTTTTTTCTATGCTTGCTTTTAGAGCATGTAATAGTTCATTGTTCTTTATTATCTCTGCCAGATGACAGGCAGGATGAAAAATGAAATCAAAATCAGATCAAACAATTCTGCTACTTGTCTGCAAATTTGGTACAAAAAGACATTATAATATTTTGTTCTCTTCCTTGTGGCTTTTCATCATGCTTGGTCTCCGAGTGACTAAATATTTTAGCAACATCATTACCGTGTCATCCTCGCCTCTTTCATCTCATGATTTGGTTAATGGAGACTTGAGTGCATTTAGATTCTCCTTTTGGAGTTTAGTGGGATTGGACTATTGTAACTATACTGGCTTGGGGGAGCTGTGGTTGGACCAGATGCAGACCAAGGGAGCAATGAGAACATGGTCTGTAAAATTACTGTAGTCTGCTCATGATTCTCAAGAGAGAACAGCCCGGCACAACATTTGGGGTCATAGCAAAGAACCAGGGATTTTAGGCCGCAGAAATGAGGGCACACTGTGGGCTTCTGTTGTGCCAGCTGTGAACTGCAGAGACAGGGGACACAGCTTATAACCGGCTGATTGGAATATTTGATTATTAAGAGTGGTTTTGATCATTTGGTACCTCTCCTTGAGATGGTTAGGGAAGCTGTAGGGTGGCCTAGTGTTTGAGTCCTGAGTAGGGGAAGTAGTTGCAGGTGTTCTTCAAGAGAGTTCTATAAGAACTCTTAGCTCTTACTTCTTCAAGAGAGGGCTGGCCTGGTTACTAGCCAGGCCTTCAAAATATGAGAAGACAAAAAATTTTAAATCTATATTGTGTACTTATTAAAATATTTAAAAATAGCCCCATATAATGTCCACTCTGCCTGTCACCTCCTAAGTAAACAATTCTCAACCTATGACCCTTTGGAGGTCCTGCAAATCATATATTTATATTAAAATTCATAATAGTAGTAAAATTACAGTTATGAGGTAGCAATGGAATAGTTTTATGGTTGTGGGTCACCACAACAAGAGGAACTGTATTAAATGTGGGTGACACTGGGAAGGCTGAGAACCATATATAAATCCTATCTAACACTTGATGAGCCTCTTCTGACTTCTGCTCCATGAGAGGCCATTTGCTCAGGGTTCATCTGGGGCCATTTCTCTACCATGCAGTCCAAGAGAACTTTAAAATAAATTCCTTTACTTCTACCTTACCTCCATCTATGCTGGAAAACTTCTGTGTTATCCCAACACTTGGAAGACAAAACACCCACTTGGATGAGGCCCTGCACGGCTAGATACACATTTTGCCTGTGAGTTTACTCTGAGATAAAACTGCCCAATGTGGAGAGAAGCTCATTAACATATAAGATGTTTACAGGGGAGGAAACCAACAGGCTGTTCTAAGGGGAGGTGAAAGGGTCCATCCTACAGAAGCAAAGAACTTAATATAGATTCAGAAGTACTGGAAATTGTCCAGATTCTCTCTGTCGCTCCATGTCCGAGGCTGTATTAAGTATGCAAGCAGTAAAGGCTGCTGAGATTCCCTCTCAGACAAGCTGAGCTACCTGGAAAAAGCAGAGACCAGCCAGACTGCCTAGCCTCTATAAGTAAACTTATCTATAAGTAAAACTTATCGGTTCACCAAATTGGACTTCGGTGGCATCCATACTTTGGTCAGTTTGATTCCTTACCTGGCATGAATAGATGTTTGATGTCTACCTAGGGCACACACAGCATGTCCCTAATTTTGTTGGTCATCCTGTACAGCTGTTGTCTCTCTCTGTCTCTCTCTGTCTCTGTCTCTGTCTCTCTCTCTCTCTCTCTCTCCATTTTCTTTCTGTCCATAGGTTACATTTTTCTTTTCTTTTTTTTTATTGAGAAAAGGAAAAAAAAGTATCCACCTCCTCCCAGTCTCCCATTTCCCTCCCCTCCTCCCACCCTTCTCCCCCTCCCAAAACTCCTCTCCCCCTCCCTCTCCAGTCCATAGAGCAGTTAGGGCTCCCTGCCCTTTGGAAAGTCCAAGGTCCGCCCCCCTCCGTCCATGTCTAGGAAGGTGAACAACCAAACTGGCTAGGCTCCCACAAAGCCAGAACATGAAGTAGGGTCAAAACCCCTTGCAATTGTCCTTCTTTTCTCATCAGCCCTCATTGTCCGCCATGTTCAGAGAGTCCGGTTTTATCCCATGCTTTTTCAGTCACAGTCCAGCTGGCCTTGGTGAGCTCCCAATAGATCAGCCCCACTGTCTCAGTGGATGGGTGCACCCCTCGTGGTCCTGACTTCCTTGCTCAGCTTCTCCCTCCTTCTGCTCCTCATTGGGACCTTGGGAGCTCAGACCAGTGCTCCAGTGTGGGTCTCTGTCTTTATCTCCATCCATCACCAGATGATGAAGGTTCTATGGTGGTAAGCAAGATATTCGTCAGTATTGCTATAGGATAGAGTCATTTCAGGTTGCCTATGCTCAGCTACCCAAGGGGCTAACTGGGGGACATCACCATGGGCTCCTGGGAGCCACTCTAGGGTCAAGTCTCTTGCCAACCCTAAAGTGGCTCCCTTAGCTAAGAATTGTGGTTCTGTGCTCCCCTGTCCAACCTTCCTTTATCCCAATCCTCCTGTTTCCACAAGTTCCCCCCTCTTCCCTTCTAACTTTTCTCTCCCCATCTCCCCTTACCCCCATCCCACCCCACCCCCAAGATCCCAATTTTCTCCCAGGCAATTTTGTCTACTTCCCATAGCCAAGAGGATAACTATATGTTTTTCCTTGGGTTCACCTTCTTATTTAGTTTCTTTAGGTTCACCAATTGTAGTCTCCGTGACCCTTGTTTATGGCTAGAAACCAATTATGAGTGAGTACATCCCATGTTCATCTTTTTGGGTCTTGGGAATATACCCAAGAGATGCCCTATCATATGACAAAAGCATTTGTTCAACTATGTTCAGAGCAGTATTATTTGTAATAGCCAGAACCTGGAAACAACCTAGATGACCTTCAATGGAAGAATGGATGAAGAAAGTATGGAATATAAATCACATTAGAGTACTATGCTGCGGTAAAAAACAATGACTTCTCGAATTTTGCATGCAAATGGACGGAAATAGAAAACACTATCCTGAGTGAGGTAAGCCAGACCCAAAAAGATAGGTTACATTTTTCATTCAGCATTCCTTTGCTCTTCACTCCTCCTCACTGGTCATGTTTTTTAGCTTGGCAGCCTAATGATTGTAAGGGGAAAAGGCTGTGCTTTAAACGGTGTCCGAATCTCTAATTTGTAACCCCAGGTAGTGCGAAGCTAGTCCTCCCAGCCTATCTTTGCACTAACCTTCTTATATTTGAAGGCTGGACACATATACTGCCTCACTCAGCTCTGGTGGGTGCTGTATGATGAGACAGACTTTTTTCACATTGCTCAACAACAAGACACTCTAGCTTCAGACATGCGTAAGCATCACCCATTCTTATGTGGTGTGTTCTGTCATGGTTTCCAAGGAAAATACTGATATGCATCAATTCCTCCTCAACGTTTCTTCCGTTAGCACCAGGACCTGTACTTCTCGTTCATTTCCACATCTTTCTGAAGTCATAATATGCTTTATTTCAGTGGCAGGTTTTAAGCACTTCCAAACATTTTGACACCCGTCAAAACAACCACCCGCATAAGTCAACTAAGAGTAGACAACGTCAACAGTAACTGTGAGTTCATATGCAGACATGTGATGATAATAATGTACCTTTCTCTGTATTTCCACTGGAACCCACCCTCAAAAACCTTTGTTCTATGGGTTTACCCTCACAATTCCCTTTTATCTTTGATAATTACACTTATCTTTTCAATTTTGATCCTATGGCTTCATAAGCCCTGATGGATGGCAGCCATCTTGCTATTTAGGAGTCTGGGGAGCATCTGTAAACCAGAACACTTCACTCGGACATCTCTTTTGAGTGATGTGTGATATGGTCAAGTAGATGGTTCTAATTAAGGCTTCTCCACACCAAGGTATACTTTTTTTTGTTACCTCTTTCTCATTCAAACAAAACATCCTCTCCGAATCCTATATAACTGGCTTGAGATGGAAAAGAAGACCTTGTGCAGAATCTCTTACCAGCTAGTTGAAAATCTCAAAAAAATTATGATAACAAATGATGCTTTTCTATACTTTCACAGTCGAAATGATTTTCCTTTATTTAAAGAGCTTTTCCCCAATAGCCCATGATTGCATTACCATCACCATCAACTTTGGCATTTCTATGGCATTTGGCACTTTTCAAAGGATTTTAACATATATTATCTCATTATGTGCTCGGTGCTCCTCCTGTCCATTCTGCACTAGCCAGACATGAGTATGCAAGAAATGTATCCTGTTGAATAAATGATGAACGAGCTGATGAACGCTCACCTTTGTGATGTTGCAGAATCCAGGGGCTTCTTTGGTGGGCACCATGCATCCTCAGCAGCTTCTGCAGCCTGTTATCCCCTTTTGCTAGAACTTCATCATAATCGGTAGTGGGCTTTGAATTAGATGTACTTTACGTTGTGAGGCTGTGAGGGAAACACATCTCTCTTCCAGGATCTGGTTTGAAAGTTTGGTGTAGGTAAATATAATAATGATCAGAAATGAATACAGGTTGAATAAACTATCCTTACAGTATGCCAACTTTCAATTAGCCATTCATGATTCTTCGGAAATAATTCATATTTACTAGTCATTCCCTAGTTTCCAGGTGACCGCATTCAGTGCTTTAACACAGCCTCTGCTTTGATCACATGACATTTTCCTCTTTCCATAGCAGTTACTGCCTTCCAAAAGTTACTTATTTACTGTTTCTCACAAAACTACAGATACCATGCTAGAGTGGTCGTTCAATCAGAAAAGTGCTTGTCATACAAACTTGAGGAACTGGATTTGGTTCCTATAGCTCATGTTTGAAATGCTGGTCATGGTGGTGTATTCTTGGAACCCAGCAGTGAGCAGGTGAACACATGTCCATCCCCAGAGTTGATTGACTAGCTGAACTAGCCTAATCATTGAACTCCAGGCCAATGAGGGACCCTGTACCCCCAAATAAGGTGATAGAATCTTAGGAACAATACCTGAAGTTGACCTCTGTGCTTCTCAGACAAATACACATATATGCACATGCCCTTGAACACATATACGCTGTGCTCCTGCACATACATGAACACATACACACACATACTCTTCACCAAACTATCTCACAAAGAGATACAAATTCTTTGCTGTGTGCTGTCCGTCCGTTATAATGTACCTTGCTTCCTCATTTTTCATCGTTTGGCAGACTGCTTCCCATCTGAATGGCTCTCACTCTCATCCCTGTACTGAAAGACTGAGACTCAGTTTTCAGTATCTCTGCTGCTACTCAGGCATTGTCAGGGTTGAAGAATCATTTGCTAAGAGCTGTGCAATTCATTGGCTGTTCCATAGTTCTTTCCTGTTGTGGAAGATCATTTTTAAGATGCATTACATTTGTTTACGCTGTGTAATATTAGTTTAATTATGCAAAGATATGCTGCATTCTTTTATGTTGCATTTGTTTAACTCTCTGTATCTGTGCAGCTGCCTAAGACACCTAGTTGGTCTAATAAAG
The DNA here is from genome assembly GCF_000317375.1 of Microtus ochrogaster. NCBI lineage: Eukaryota > Metazoa > Chordata > Mammalia > Rodentia > Cricetidae > Microtus > Microtus ochrogaster. Next base: position 58,436,269 of record NC_022031.1, on the reverse strand, counting down.
AGCTGAGTGTACAATAGCTGCACAGGAGAGAGAAATAGGCAGGGCTGGTAGGCAGAGAGAATAAATAGGAGGAGAAATCTGGGAAGGAAGCATCAAGGAATGAGGAAAGGAGGAGATCAGGGGCCAACCACCTAGTTACACAGCAAGCCATGGGATAAGAAGTAAACAAAGGTATATAGAATAGAGAAAGATAAAAGCCCAGAGGCAAAATGTAGATGGAATAATTTAAGTTAAAATCTGGCAAGAAATGAGCCATCCTAAGACCTGGCATTCATAAGAAAGAAAAAATACTTTTTTGTGTATTTACTTAGGAGCTGGGTGATGCCCCTCCAAAAGAGTCAGAGAGCAAAAGAGAAACAACAACAACAAAACCACAAAAACCCAACAACTCCATTTTTCTTCTCTTTTGGCTTCTGGGAAGCAGTTTTGAGAGGCAGAGGAAAATCAATGGCTTGTTTACCAAAGGTGTCTTCACCTCAGGGGATGTGAATAAAAATAGCAGTTGAGATTTTTTTCCTATTTATTTCTTCTGATAGGTGACTTCCAGCCAATAGCATGCTTCCAGCTTTCTTTGCAATTGCCTCGATTCCATCAAGTATCACAGTGAGAGGCTGCTACATTCATAGTGACAACATCATTGTTTTTTGGTTTGAAAATATTCTCTGCTTTGTTGACTTGCAACCCAATGAAATGAGCACCAAAAGTACATAAAAACCACACTTGCATTTCAAATAATGAAGTTCCCAGAATCTGGGAGTAAATGAAGCACTTGCTGCATGCTTGTTTTTGCCTTAAGAAGGAAAAGATCTATAATCTACTAAGCCCAATGTGAGAGAGAGAGAGAGAGAGAGAGAGAGAGAGAGAGAGAGAGAGAGAGAGAGAGAGAGAATATGTGTGTGTGTATACACTTATATGCACCTCTGTTTAATTTAGAAACTTTGTTGGAGAGATGGTAATTTAAAATAATCCTTGCTTTGCCTTACTTAAAGATTTGAAGGTTTATTTCACATAGGAGTTTCTGCAATTTGATGTTGAAGATTTGATTTGCCACAGCTGATTCTCAGCTGATTCTTATGTGGAAGCAAATGCATGATAATGACATCCTAAGAGATTCCCAAAGCTCTCGAGTGTGCTGATAGAGATGCCTAGGTTCTCTGTTTGGCCATCATTGTCTTCCCTGCTGTTAGCTCCTGATGAGCTTGGACGTTTAAATGTTTCCATGTAGATCCTGTAAAGTGGTACATTTATAAAATCACTGTGTAGACTGCACCTTCTAAGCAACAGTGATAGAACTCTTACAGTCACCTCTCCAGTGCCCCTGCAAAACATTGGCATTGCGTGATGATATAAAAGGTAGCCTGTTCCGTATTAGGGACTTGAAGAAAGAGAGCACAGTTACCTGGCACAGAGTAGATGAGGAGTTGCAAAAGGATGGAGAGGAGACGTCTCAGAGCACAAAATACTATGCTTGTTACCCACCAGACAAGCAAGGAACGGAACGTTGTGATAGTTGGTCTTACTTTGAATATTCCCTGGTATGTAAATTCTGCCCTGTTGCTGGAGTTATCATGATTGTAACTCTATGTCCAGGAAATCAGTGTTCCTTTCTGGCCTTTACAGACACCTACCTGTGCGCACACACACACACACACACACACACACACACAAACACACACACATATACATACATATCCACACACACATACACAGACACACACACACTCACTCACTCACATATATGGAACACTATAAACCTTTATAAAAGAAAATCTAAAACCAGAATTTCCCTTGGTGGTGGGTGTGAATCTTTTTCTAAGGTTAAGAGAAGGGGAGGGAAACAGAGGTAATAGTAGAGAAAAGGAGTTAGAAGTCAATCTTTCTTCAGGCAGGAAGTATAGGCAGGGCGACCAGAACAGTAGAATTCTGTGAAGAGGAAAGGCTCAGTCTGCAGTCGTAACCCAGACACAGAGGAAGCAAGACGAGAATGCCTCACTGATAAAAGGTACCAAGCCATGTGGCTAACACAGACAAGAATTATGGGTTAATGTAGGATGTAAGAGTTAATAAGAAGCCTGAGCTAATAGGCCAACCAGTTTATAATTAATGTAGATGTCTGTGTGTTTCTTTGGGGCTGAATGGCTGTGGGATCAGGTAGGACAGAAACCTCTGTCAGCAGCCTGGTGCACACTCTCACTGTGGGCAGACATCTTCTGTTCCCAGACCACCAATTCAGATGCCAACTCTCTGAAAATACTCTCATAAACACATCCAAAAGTGATGTTCATTCAAATATCTGGGTAACCCATGGCCCTGCTAAGTTGATTTATGAAATTAGCTATCAACCTATTTTTGCTTTTTAAAGCACGATTATTTTCCTCATACTATTTTCTTTACTTGCGAAAAACTGAGAATTTTGCCTACCTCATACTAACTTTGTAAATTGTTTTTAGAGCAAAAAGTGCATTTAAAATAAATAATCAATAGTTTATCCAAAAAGGTAAAATTTCCAGCTATAAGCCCCTTTCATAGTATGGCTCATGGTCCTGGTGACATCACATTCATCAAATGAATCTTGTAAGAATGAGGAAAATGCCCTTGAAGCCATAGACAGTGTACTTTTCACAAAATGAGCACATTTATTAGTGATACCCAAGAAATGCCATATGAGGGTTCTAATGCATTTCTGATTTTTGTATTTTCAAGGTAACTGTGGGAAGAAAATTGTTGAAATAGATTGATAAAGAATGAAATTGGAAATAAATAAGATTATAGAGCAGGGAAGAAGTGAGATTTATATTTCTCTAGACCAGATAATTATGATCTGACTCAGTTTAAATTGAACTGCAAAGGGGTGTCTAGGTGAGACCAATTTGTGTTCAATGAATTTTAGCTATTTTTTCAATTTCTTTACTTTTTTTTATAAAACCTGATTAATTGGGATAAAATGTAGTCCAGCATCTTGTATGTACACTTGCTTGTGAGCTACACTTGAGCAGAATGCATTTGTCTCTTTCAACATAGCAGTAGTTTTGACAGTTAGTCTCCCAGACTCTTGGGAAAATCTTGTCTCTCTTATTAGGAAAATGTCTTTCGCTACAGGCTCCTATAATGCACCATTTTACTGCTGGCCACTTTGCTTCTCACAATGTCAGTGGGCGGGGGAGACAACTATTCTAAGGTGGGACAGCCATGGTGCCCAATCTTACTGCCTTTGGCCTTGTTATAGGGAAAGGTGTATATGAGTCATGTTATCCCAGATCAATTTTTTTTTTAAATTTTCATTTGAGTTAATCAAACTGTTGTCCTTGTCTTGGAGGCCAGAAGTTTATGGAGCCATGTGTCTTGGGTGGAGATGTACAAGGCTGTGCAGGACACAGTGGTGAGAATCAGCAGGATGGAGGAGAGGGAATTAAAGCCCTCATTGAAGCAACCCTCATTGCAGCTGCCCTTGAGACTCCAATGTGTCTGTGGTCTTTCTGGTAGACAGTCTTCGTTCTGCTGCAATTAGGAATGAGAAAGGCCTGAGATCACCATCTTTCCTGAATGGTCTCTGATTCACAGACGCTGAACAATGTTTTGATAGCCAGAAATTGTGGAAAACGCAAAGATAATTTATTCTTCTCAGCTGTTGTTCAGTATATAAATTGTTTATGTTTCCTTATGAATGATACTGTGGATATCTTATTGTGTTTGCTCAGATTCATAGGTGCTTCATATGTAGTAGCTTGCATAGGCAGAAGCTAAAATTATATGCATGCATGGACAACTGCTGGATATATGGCCACTAAAATTGTGTGTGTGTGTGTGTGTGTGTGTGTGTGTGTGTGTGTTTTGTAGGCTAGTGCCCATTCTGTATAGCTTTACCCTGAGAAAAAGAATTTTCTGCTCTGATAACTCAAAGAGATTTAGACCTGTGTCTGTATTATATAAATCTGTTGCCATGTAGAAACATAAAATATATTAAATCAAAATGTCCATAATTCTTTTTTTTAATTTTCGAGACAGGGTTTCTCCGTAGCTTTTTTGGTTCCAGTCCTGGAACTATCTCAGCCTTGAACTCACAGAGATCTGCCTGCCTCTGCCTCCCTAGTGCTGGGATTAAAGGCATGTGCCACCACCGCCTGGCTATGTCTATAATTCTTTAATCTTGTACTGACATCTATTCTGGCCATTTATGAAGACAGTCCCTATCTGTGGTGTTCAGGGGCTCTTAGGCACCCCACAGTCACTGGGAGCATCCCATAGTCACTGGGAACATCCCATAGTCACTGGGAGCATCCCATAGTCACTGGGAGCACCCTGTAGTCACTGATGTTCGTATGCACACGCACTGCTGTCTTTGACATCAAAAGATGTAGCATTTTCATACCATCCAGAGAGTAATGATGCCTGACGTTTCTAGGCTAAAAGCCCTTCTTTGTTTCTTGCAAATAATGAAAAGAGACTCCGAGGCCTTTTTGTTCAAGATTGTATGAAAACGCTTCTGTGAAAATAGGGAGACTCTTTTTTATGATTTTATGAAAGTTTGGAAAAAGTGGAGAAGGGGCAAAATTATAGGACAAACAAAATTTACCTTAAAGATGGCTTAAAGTATACAGACCAAGAATAGGATTGTGATCTGAGTAGGAGGAGTCTTTTGGTAACTGGAGGGTTTGTACAGCATTTGCAGAAAGGGTTAAAAGACATGTTGGCTTCAAAAGGAAGTGGCCAAACTATGGGTGTATGCTACAAAGCCAATTCCCTGGGAGTGCTCATATTTAGATATCGTGCTGCTGCCAGAAGAGAATGAGAATCAGCCAGGAGGTGGTAGCACACGACTTTAATCCCAGCACTAGGGAGGCAGAGGCAGGCGGTTCTTTGAGTTCGAGGCCAGCCTGGTCTACAAGAGCTAGGTCTAGGACAAGCTCCAAAGCTACAGAGAAACCCCCATCTTGAAAAAAAACAAACAAACAAAAAAGAGGATGAGAACCAACTTCCCTGACCTGACAAAGAGCTGCCTACTGTCCAACAGCAGCACTCAGACCCTAAACTTTCAGAACACCCCTTGAATGCCCTGCACCTGGATCAGTCACCATTTCCTAGCTCAATGCTTACATGTAAGCAAGATATTGGCAAGGTCTCATAAAGAGGACTATGCAGAGGTCAGCAATTGGCCAAGATAATTCTCTTTTGTTTTCTGAGTGACCAAGCTGCATTTTGATTCTTTAGGCACACTATGAATGAGCGTCTCAAATGCTATAAAGCCTGGAAGCTGGCAATCTAGCTCTTCGTGGCGTAGAGCACTCCTTGGTGGTCGCATCAGGTGGCAAAGGAAGGTACTGAGTGCAATTAAGTATTTAATTTTTTATTAGCTTCTTAACTAAATTTATATGTTTATGAATGTTTGTCTGCATATATGTCTGTGTCTCAGGTGTGTGCAGAGCCTATGGAGGCCAGAAGATCCCCTGAGACTCGAGTTGCAGATGGTTGTAACTTGTAGGTGCTGGTATCTGAGGCTGTGTCCTCTGAAAGAGCACCAAGTATTCTTTTTTTTTTTATTTTTATTTTTTTTTTAAATTTATTTATTTATTGAGGATTTCCGCCTCCTCCCCGCCACC